>NC_079895.1:12014733-12314733 GCF_024868665.1 Triplophysa rosa
TATGGAATGATACTGCGGACTATATTAAAAAGGAATTGCAAACTGCATTTGCAAATGCGTTTTCTATTTGTTCGTGTCAAAATTGTGACATAATTCAAACGCAATTGCAAACAGTTTGCATTTGCATTTACGCGAACGTACAATGTCTGCCAAATTTCAAAAGGAAAAGCAAAGTCTATTTGCAAATGAATTACCTGTGTCTTACGAGTTACGACCCTGCCAAATTTAAATAGCAATTCCCCATATGCCATTTCACTTCCTCTGGCGTCGCGTATTAAGCCTGCCAAAACTCAAATAAAATCACAAATTCCTTTGCATTTGCGTTTCCTTTGACTTGTACAGAAACCTGTCAATCAATGGCGGGGGTGGGCTTATTCAACGGGGTGTGTTTGTATCGGGAAGTGACGTCATTCACCGTCGACTGGAACTTAAGTAAATACATACATGTGATACAGCTAAACACATTAGGAGTGAAGTTACAACTGCACTCACAATCGGCGTTGAAAACAGTGCAGTTTTCAGTTTTTTTTTGTTTGGAAATAACTCGCGCTGGAACTCTGGGCTCAGAGCGTCATCACTTGGCATGTGAAACTTCGGTGCAGGATGGATAATCATCACCATCTGCAACATTCCTCTAAACATGTTTGTTTATGATATTCGTTTTCACAGTACTCCGAGGACATGACATTTCTTGACAACACTGTGACCGTATTTTGCATCATGATTAATAAGTGTTGTAAACCATAACAAAACATGTTTACTTTGTATGAATAAACAGCATCCTGCATTATCATTGTTGTTCATTATGCATATAACAAATTATTAATAAATTACAAAAGTACGTGAATTCTACATCTTTTTATTTGTGTATCATAACATAGAGAGACAAAGACAAACTTGTGCTCCAGTGTTTTAGTGAGTTTGCTGGACACAGAAGTAGCTGTCATCTACAAATTACTGGATGGAGTTGTTGCTGTATTTAAAATTTAATATCCGAACAGCCTTTTCAACAACATGTGCTGTAAATGAGCCCATCAGCTGATGCACCAACCTGAGAAATTCAAGTAATTATGATGAATCCACACTGCTTCAATATGACTTTTATTGGTAGCTCATTGAGATCACCAGACCACTGTTTGTGTTCATCTGTTTATCGAGCCCGTTGAACTTCTTTAAATTATACTTGTTAAATACCGCAATTGTGATTCATTGTAAAGATTTTCTCTATATGAAACTTTGCATCTGATCCTCATTTGTTCCATTATTGTTATTTTGGCTTTTAGCTGTAGCTGAAACCCTTTTAGCCACAACCGGTGTCACCTTAGCGTTGGACTGACTGACACCACTGCGACGGTGAATGACGTCACTTCCCGATACAAACACGCCCCATTGAATAAGCCCACCCCCGCCATTGATTGACAGGTTTCTGTACAAGTCGGAGGAAACGCAAATGCAAAGGGATTTGCGATTTCATTTGAGTTTTGGCAGGCTTAATACGCGACGCCAGAGGAAGTGAAATAGCATATGGGGAATTGCTATTGCGATTTAAATATGGCAGGGTCGTAACTCGTAAGACACAGGTAATTCATTTGCAAATAGACTTTGCTTTTCCTTTTGAAATTTGGCAGACATTGTACGTTCGCGTAAATGCAAATGAAAACGGTTTGCATTTGCGTTTGAATTATGTCACAATTTTGACACGACAAATAGAAAACGCATTTGCAAATGCAGTTTGCAATTCCTTTTTAATATAGTCCGCAGAATAACTCCATACTGCCCATTGACTTATGACAACGATTAATTTTAAAGTTTAACTATCGAGACAACTAGGGACATGGTACATTTTTACTCTACATAGATCATAAACCATAAAATTTGTTTAGAAATGTAAACGCGATTGTGCTTTTAATACTGAAAAAGCTCAGCTCTCCCATTCACTTCTATGGGTTTAGTGGGTTTTTGCCTTACCTAATATGACGGCGCCGTTGACGTATCGCAGCAACGGAGCGAAGAGACCAATGCAGTGTCTATTATGTCTATGGTCATAAGGATATTGAAGACCGGGAAATTTTGAAGAGGGAACATAGAAAGTTTACAGTGCAAGAAATAAACCCAAAGAATATAATTACAGTTGGAACGGATAGTTTGTTTTATTATTTGAAAAGGGCAGCGTTGATTAAGAGAATGTATATATATATATTTTGGGTGGGAGATATTTCTGGTTCACACTCTAACACAGAAGGTGGCAATAATGCACCTTAACGTTACTGCTGCAACAAGAAGCAGCAGCAGCTCGTAATAACGGCACTCACTAAATCCTTGGTGTTTCGAGTCAGACATGATCACCCAAATGTGTTTTTTCGTCAATTTTAACAATCATAGGTAGTTTAGATGGTTAGAGTAAGGTTAGGGTGTGGGTTAGGGTAAAGGTTTCGTAAGACTTGAAACACCAAAGATTTAGTCAAAACCAACAAGCCACGCCCACGGATCTGACTCGAAACACCAAGGATTAAGTGAGTGCCTCGTATTAACGTCTATGTAAAACCAGAACACAATGGACATTGTGAAAGGACAACTCGAAGGACACATTAGAGGTATTTGTTCTGTTTACATTTTAACAAGATGTTCCTACATCTCCGCTATCCATCTCACTGCAGCAGATGTCGCGGTTTACATTTTAAAGTTATGTCAGTCACCTCCGTCATATTGCAGTCTTGACTCGTTGGTTTTCAAACATTCTCGGGAGGGGAAATCTGGGTAAAATCTGGCCCAGAATCCTGTAGTTTGAGGCAGGCTTTAGGGTAGAGCTGGAGGGTAAAGGAGAACCTGATGTGAAAACAATGGAAGTCTTTGAGATGTCATCATAGTAAAATCGGTGTGTGAAGATGAAGGTCTGGTTCATAATTGATTGTTAACAGAACTGCTTTTAAAGTGGGCTGTTTGCCCTCATGTGGCATCACCGGGCCGATGGCACATTTATTGACCTAATAAAAGAGCCTAATTTCTCTTATCTGGTATCAACCCCCCACCAACTGCCTCCCTCTCTCTTTTTTTCTTTCTGGCTTAGAACATTTATTAAATTATTTGAACATTATTTGCCTAATCTTAGTCAAAATACTATTCACGGATGTTTGAGCAAGATTCAATCAACTTTGGATAAAAGCGTCTGCCAAATGAATAAATGTAGCTCTTTTCTGACCTGCTCTACTCTTTTTAGTCTCTTCATTTGTAGATATCTTTCTCATTACATAGGGGTCTTCTTAATCTCACAGGTATCATGCCTTGGGGTTAGGGTGAGCAGAGCTATAACAATAATGTGTTTAAATTCAGTCCAAGTCTTAATGCACACCCAAACCATGGTAATAATACTAGAAGCCATGTTTCTCCTCTTCCTCTTCTAATCCTTTATCTTCTTGTTCGTGTCTCTCTTATTCCTGTTCATTTACTCGTAGACATTAACCCTATTGATGCATTCCAGGTCATGCATTTATGCATTCCCGCTTTTTTGTCTTTGGGAAATTGTTCTTGACAGCACTTAGCTGAGGACCACATAAAGCTTTGCACGCACTCACACACACGCACACGCGCACATGCACACACGCACGCACACACACACACACACACACATCACCAGCTTCAATTTGATTGGCTTTTATTATTCCACAGATAAAAAGTCCACACAAGGGGTAAACCCAACTGTTGGGTTAAATTAACCCAAAAATTGTTTACAGTATACTTGATTTGACCTATACTTGATGGGTTGAAACAACCCAGTATTTTTTGGTTGTAACAACACAGCATAGATTAATTTATAACCAGTTGAGTTTGTCCATTTTTAACCCAACCATGGGTCAAAATAACCCAGTATTTTTATAGAGTATTTGTAGGTGCTTTGCATAAAAGTGTCTGCTAAATTAATACATTTAAATAACAAATGTATTATATAGTTTGTTTGAGAGAGTGTTACAATATAAACAGTTTATCCTAATGAGACAGTAAAATTGAAAAGCGTTGTAATACAAAGTTCCAAAATTGCTCAGAAATGAACTAGTTTGTAATTTTTTATGTATGTCAAATCAAGTGTATTAAATGATGTTGAGTCAGGTTCTCATTGGAGAGTTTTGTCTGCTAAATAATTTGCACTTATTACTTTTGAATAGACATTTTAAAAACAATTCAACTGTATTAATGTTTTCATGGTGTAGAACTGAGGCTCTAGTCATAAATTCTGGCTCAACAATGTCCTGCCCTGTGTCCTTTCCCATTGAGCCTTGCAATGTTCTATAAAACAACAGCAAGTTTGTTGGACATCAGAAGCTAAAAAGGACATGTTGTTTGAAACATGAACATATCAATGAATTTGGCAAGAATGCAGCTGCCTAAAAAAATCCTTAAAAGTTCAGTGTCTCGGTTTTCTTTTGTAGCTTGAGGACTGAAAAGATAAAGCATTTCATGTGTACTGTATGAATCATAACAGAGTCTGTAGAGCTTTTCTTCCAGATCCTCATGTGCAAAGCCTATAGAATTTTTATAAGCATGAAGCTTATCAGAAAACAGCCCTCTGAGTATCTACACCATATGTGCCAGCCATCTCTGATGTATTGGGCACCACAAGAGGTCCACAAGAGCAATGTGCAGATTTAGAAATAAAAAAGAGGAAATTAGAAGCAGTCAGTGATAGGGATGCTCATTTCGGTTAATTTCCCTAACCGAGAAATGACGCTCGTTATCCCAACATTAGCCATTAACTGATAAGATTTTAATATTAAATTGGAATTAAATAAAATTACATGCTGCGTCTGATTTCGAAGGCTGCGTCCTCCAGAGGTCGCGTTTGTCCTCCACCAACGCCTTCGCATGCAACATCCAGAGGATGCAGACTTCGAAATGAGGCACCGCTACAGTTCACGAGGGTCTGTGACACATTGAAAATACAATTTTATTTTCACAGATTTATTTTAATATGCAAACAGCAGCATAAAGAATAGATCAACACCTGCATTCACAAATTATCACATTTTCACAAACCTGCAGCGTTTTGGATAGGGCTGGGAATCAATTCCAAAAAAAAAATCAATTTCTCGATTCCAAGGCATTGGGAATCGACTTCAGAAAAAACTGATGGATGAGTCTATTAGAAATAGAGCTACTTAAAGGTGTGATGAACTGGGCTTGTTTATTGTTTTATACTGTTGTATGAGGTCTACTTATGACATTCGCGTGTTTTTTACATTAAAAAACATCAAAATCAATAAGTAATAGGCTATTTTCTACCCGGGTTTTGAGGCCGGCTTGACAAACGATCGGTTTGAATGGGCGTTCCACCATGAAAACTTGGAAGTAAACGCCCACTGCTATGATTGGATAGCAGTTTGCGTAGTAAACTTAGTTGGAGCCTTCTGTGAATTTGGTTAGAGACGTAACGTTAGGTTACACATTCGCCCTATTCGCATGGATTAGTATTATCTGGGGATCTCGTGTGATTTATAAATGACCTCCCCACATCTGCATTTCATGTGGCACATTCGCACAGGATAAATGAAGCCTGTGATTTTACTCAAATTTACTGACTTATTTCCCGGATGTGATGGCAAGGCTTTGCGTATAGTTTGTATAGCCTATAGTTGTATGGTGTTTAATGATATATGACTGTACCTGTCAGCATTTGAGACCCGTGATCACAAACCGTACAGAAGATCACTGCGACCGCGAATCTCAAATGTTACGATCCTCCCATGTCAACTTGCCTAATAAAATCTCACTAAAACATCGTAAACTGTGTGGCTTTGAAACTGTGTTTAGCCTATAGGTTGTGGTTAGCGTATTAAAATGAAAATTATTTGGAAATCATTAAATGCATAATTAAAAATTATACATTTTAAAAGAGAAACTCTTTTTCATTATTTGTTTGTTCTTTATTCCTTTAGTATTCTCTTTCTGAGAAGATCTTCAAAGTTTACAAAATGATAACTCCACGTCTGTTCTGTGCTCAAAATTTAAAGAGACAGTGAACCTTAAATTGAAATCGCATTACATCTTTTATGTTATATAACATTTTATCTATGCCTTAATTATGTTGTAGTTGGAATGGACTAAATAACAAATTATTTTTATAAGCTAAAAATGATATAAAAATGTTTTCATTCCGTTATTATATCACAGTTTCACGCTACCTTTCAATCTGTCCCACACAAACGGATTACCTGCCACATTTGGTTTGTTGGGTGGTGGTCAGTCACCCTAGTTAGACTGTGCTCTTTTGTGTTGTCATTATGCGCGTTTGGGGGATAATAGGTGCATGTGTGCATTTGCGCGGAACGTTTGTATACTTTAACCACCTCTGAGGATAGTGGGGGTCTCGAGTCACTGGCACTATTATTTTGGGGGGTCGCGGGCTGAAAAGTTTGGGAACCCCTGGTTTAACTGATGGTATTAATCGATCAAAATTGGATTTGGTCAAAGGTTAACGGTCAATATGAACATCCCTAGACAGTGAATGAGTGCTGGCTGGTTTTGATGATGCCCTGCTTTGTTGATCTAGATGTTATTTTTCCAGGCAGTAATATATCCCCTGCTGAGCTAGAGGAAGTCTTTTGAAGCCCGGATTCTCTCTGCTGTTCATATGTACAGAATCCTCTTAGAGTCGTAGTGCACACACACACAGAAGGCATACAGTATATGGAAGAAAATGTATAAACGTGACAGCAGTGAGGTTCCTGCATGTTACAGGAATGAGCTGTATGTTATGTAACATGTACAAAATGAACAATACAAGGCATTAACATAGACAGGTGCTGTAGTAGGCAGTCACAGTGTATATTGTTTATACTAATTTCTATTTTTTAATTGAAAGTCATAATTTAGATTGGATGGAAAATTATAAGGAAAGGAGGGGCTATAGGATCAGGAAACTCAGTTTAGAATTCACAACTGACAAACTATGAATGTACAGAATGCATCTGCTGTGTGTGTAATAGTTCCCTCAATACATTTTTAATACATGCTGCATTAGTAATGATTTCTACGGACATTAATATAGACCGTCTTTTGCTTACACTGTGTTATATTGCATTGCAGCAACAGATAAATGCTGTCGACCAAGCCGTTTATATAAATAAATAAGTGTGTTATGTGAGTAGAAGGCATTAGATGAATGCAAGTGATGTTGACAGTCCACGAATATTTGGGTGAGTGTACGACAATACTGGTTCTATTATTAAGATGATGTGTAGGTTTGCGCGTCTGCATCTGCAGTCTTAGGCACCGAGCAGTGCACAGGAACGCTAGATGTGTGGTCTATTTTTAGATTGGGGTCTAGACTCGCCCGCCCCTCCTCTTAAAGCAAGAGGCTGAGTGAATGAGCGAGAAAGAGAGTTCATTTTGTATGTGTGTTGGAATCTTTGTAGCAATGGAGAATGAGTGCTTTGAAATGTAATTAGATTGAGATAGATAGAGCTAGAGAAAGAGAGAGAGAGAGAGAGAGAGAGAGAGAGAGAGAGAGAGAGACTTGCTCTGTGTTTTGGAGAGTCTCTTCACTCAGGTCTCTTCATTTTGTTTCTTTCATAAATCAGCATGCCGTACACAACAAACAGTGCACAATCACCAAAGAAAACCATAGATATAAAATGAGAAATAAAGAGAGAGGGAGGAAAAATGGATCTTCTTGGTATGAAATATGAATGAGGCTTTAAGGATTGGGGCCAGTAGATGTATTTTTCATCCACTCTCTGTACTATATATATTTAATGGCAAATGACTCTCTTCGCAGCCTGAACGGGGACTGTTTGCACCGCCCTTTACATACATATAGGGAGGTCCCAGGGGCCCTGTGTCTCCTTCCTGGCCCAGGTCACATCACCCTGCTGGGACAAACAGGAGGTCAGCGCCCCCTTGAGTGTCAACCTCCTCTCCAGCCCATGATTAAAGACCGCAGCACTGCCAAGCCCAGGCCACCCGCCTCTTTTCCAGCTGCGGGAGAAGAGTGTGTGTCTATGGCTCATTAAAGTGTTATTCTGGGCTATTTTCAACCTAATTACTGTAAGTAAAATTTCGCTCATACCTCAGTTTGTAAGTAAAGAGGAAATGTTTAGAGTAGTAAACGGAAACTTTTACTAAAAGTCACAGTGTATATTGAGAAACTTAGCAGGCAAGCGGGTTGGAAAAAAAGCAGAAATGGTATGGTCGTAATTTTGTTCAGAGGCTTGCATGAATATTTAAGCTAGACAAATTGGTGTACTTGAGCTGTTAAAGTGTCCGAATCTACTTTTAGGTTGAGACCAATCCTCTAGGTGGAGGAACTTGTGGTTATATTTACAGTATTTGTTTATACACTGAGACACAAATTCAAATTGTATGTGATGAGGAAAAATGTTATCCATTACAAAACCCAGGTAAAAGGCTCCTGTTAAGAAATTCACACAGAAATAAATCCAAAAAGTGCTTGGTCAATGTATCAGTGTAGCCCTAAAGACATCCATTTTGATCATACCATTATTCTCAACAGTTACCAACATATGCCTAGGGTGCAAGGCAACCAATAGTGTTACTGGAAGTATTCAATTCCTGTCCGTATTCTTAAATTAAATTACATACTTCTGGAAGTACTGTAGGTATTTCAGTCTAACAGACAGAAGAAGAGGCATAGACTAATACATGCAGCATGTAGAAGCAGATATATACTGTATAGCCAGTATGAATGGCTTGGTGAAACAGTAAAAGTGGGGGAGGGAAGTTCATTTGAGGTTTGCTCCTCTGTAAGAAGTTGGCACAAGAGCATGCCACGGCTTGTAGAGACACAAATACGGGCCCTTGCAGGGCAAAGCAGCATATGAGTGCCCGGCCTGGTTCTGGACATTAACACATTTTTTTTTCCAGACATGTGGTGTGACCGTGTTGGTTTCAGAAAGCTGCAAGTGTGCATACATATGTCTGTGCATCTGTGTGTGCACAGGACAACATGATTGTCTGGTTTCACTTGTATCTCTTATCCGACATTTGTCTGTGGAAGCAGGAAATTGAATCATGAGGAGCTAGAGCTACCAAGGGAGTGAATGAGTTATATATATATATATTATATATGCTGTATATATGTATATACAGTAGGAAGAAAGGAAGGGTTTTCTGCACATACACACTCTTAAGCATAATAGAACTGCATGGCATTGTAGAAATAGGGTGGAGAAATTGAAAAGCTAAACGGAGGAGACAACAGTCCAAATCGGAGAGGGATACAGACACAAAGCAAGAGAGGAAGAGAGAATGGGAGGGGGCTGACTTAAATAGTCTGCAATAAAGCAGAGCACTTAATAAATATCCATACGCTGAGGCATTCATTGATAATCATTGATTAATAGAGACGATAAGGCAACACACACACTGACACACTGAAACATCGAACACAGCCACGCCCATGCAGACGCACCAATGGCTCCGATCCTCTGCATAATCAGACGATAAACCTGCAGGCATTGTCACAAGTCCAGAAAATCTGAACGTGACAGTGGTTTTCGTCACAGCTCTATTCCTGCTTAATAGCCACAGATGGATCATCTCTCTCTCTTTCCTGCTTTGTGTTCACTCTATCCAGTACTCACTTGCATCAGTCCAGGGCCATGCAGATGAATTATTGATGAATGCACGTACATAAGGGCGCCCAAAAATGGGGGGAAGTGAATAAGAGAGAGAGAGTGCACGAAAGGTGATTTTACACGCAGTCAAAGAAACAAAAGACAAGAGAATGAGACAGTAAGTCACATGAAACATTCCGATGTGGACGTCTTAAATTCGTTACAATTATGCTGTCTCAATCATAGACTACTGCACACTAATCCGCAGAAGCATTTCTAATATCACTGATTCTTTGAACAATGCCAATTGCGTCACAGCTCTGGAGCTGCATGTGTGATGGGTTTCAGCACCATCTGTAGCGGACAGCACCAGCACTAACACAGACCTTGTTGCATTCGTTTCAGCACCGGTGGTTGTGGACAGCACCTGCTCTGTATTATTTAAAGTTGGCTCTTGACCAGGTTAATCGATTACGGAGATTTCAAATATTTATTTTGTAAGGCTGGAAAGAAGTGAATTGCATGCGAAAGGGCTGGAAACTTTGATGCACAATCATTGCTTTTGTTGGCTAAGAAGAGTTTGAGGTGATTCCAGCTTCCAGGAGACAAACAGACAGGTGTGTGCTAATTGTACACTTGGAGCAGACAGCAAAATCAACAGCCAAATATAATCAAAATATGTATGTGGACTATACTCAGTCTTAAAGCGGCCGTATCTCAGACAGTTTCTACATATCTCAAGTTAATCTTGAGTACTTACAGAATAGTATCACACCCTTCAAATATCTGTAGAGTCTTTAGTTTGATCACATTTATAAAAGACAAATACAGCTGTACGATTATTTCCGAAAACATACGACGCGTGTGGGAGGGACATCAGTTTCACTTACCGCATGCGGTTCATGTCCGGCATCTTTTATCGCTGGGACAGCCGTTCCATCTATCAGATTCAAACTATCTCCAAATCCAGCATTATATCCATCGTTTATATAACATTCATCACCCAAATGCAGTGAACAAACAAATACAGCTGAACTTCGCGAACGTAGTGCTCTCACTCTCTCCTGCACGCAAGTGAAAGTGACTTGTGCGCATGCTCCTTCTCCCGCTGTCCTTGGTTGAAGCGTGGGTGTGCCGCGTGCGTTTCCAGGAGAATTGTCCAGTAAGGGACTAAGAAAAGTTTAAAAGTCGAAGTCGCTGGGGGAGTGTATCACCCATACTACGCCATACGTCCAACTGTTGACCATGTTAAGCATGAGAAGACAGCACGATTAACATAATAAATAACTCAGAATGCATGAAACACCGTTGCATGGCCACTTTAACCTCTTCCTGTTGTTGAAAGGTTATGTGTTCGACTTTCACGCTGTGCATGTTAAAAATGCATAGCTTAAATGTGTCATAATTTGCCAGGGTTTTGGCAATTTGGCTACTAGACTTTTAAATTACCGGCCATTCACAGCTTATATTTTTTTAATTAATTTATGATAAAATCTGTATTTGGTATTATTAAAAAGTGATGGGTGTCATGGATCTGACAGGAGGCAAGAACCCAGATGCAGACAGCAGGTAGCAACAAAAGATAAAAAAAAAACGGTTTGATTTTCTTTAAAGGAGTAGTTCACTTCAAAATTTGCCCCCATTCACTTTCCATAGTAATTTTTATTCCTACCATGGAAAGTCAATGGGGGCAAATTTTGGAAGTGAACTGCTCCTTTAAAGAAAATCAAACAAAAAAGCCTGTGGTCTCATAAAAAGTACAAGTCGACAAGATAGCCCATGGTCTGACAACAATTGGCAGATGTGCTTCTTTGTTGGTTACCCCACATTTTTATGTTTCTTGGGTCTGCACTATATCTTTCAAAGCAAACAAACCAGCACACCTTTATTAGTTGCTTAGTGACTGTTGTGTTGAAGTGGGCCAGAAATGTTCAGGTTATGTGCTATTAGGCTGATATTCATATTGACTTATGGGTCAGTCTACATCATATGTACACAATAGGAAGATAGACAATATGTATAAGTTTGAATCTTTTACAATTATTAACAGCTTTAAATAGCGATCTGACATCTGAAATCTCAGAGAATCCGCCTTTTTATATGCAAGTGCGTATAAAAAAAGATCCTTGCCTACACCCCTGCATGAGCATTGAGGGTGAGAGAGAGAAAACGCTTCACTGCAGTCGATTCACACGCGTTGATCACGAAACTACAGACTGAAAGAGGTTCAATTGTACTTATTGGATTCATTAATTTGTTATGCATGGATTTCACATGTTCCTTCATCATAACGTCTGACTTGCAGAGACCTGAGTTAACCATGCCCACTTATTTACATTCCGCGGAATACACAATATAGAAAAATCTCTTGCGGTAGAGATTTTATTCCGCGGTAACGGAATATACCATCATTCCGCCCAGCCTTATTGTGAACTATAAAGTGGCTATTTCAGCCATTGTTGCAGTGTTGTTCACAGATTTAAACTTGTAGGATAGTTCTTGACACCACAATGGTTGAACAATCTGTGACCTTCTGCTTCAAAGAGAGACGGAGTGGTGTTGCGCTGGCTGAATGTTGGGAGCTCAGTGCTAATGATATTAAGCTTGAGTAGACAGCAGTGATTGTAGACGTTCGGTTCCCAAACCAACCAAGCTGCCTATTGGAGACATTCCAAATCAGTCACTTCCATATCAGTCTATGTAGTTTTAAGAATACAGCTATAAAAACAACGGTAATCAAATGGATAGTGAACTGTTGTCACTAAGATCTAGTACTTCATCAGCTTGGGGAAAGATTTACTAACAGCAGCACACGCCTCTTTTGGCATAAAAAAACTGTCGGTTTTTATTAAAGACACACAGTGAAAATTAGTGCTGAAAAGGCGTGGACACAGCTGTTTTGCGAATGACCTTATTGCATATGCATTTGTAGGAGCTACATCTTTAGATGCTAACTTTATGGTAGGAGAGTATTTAAATTAGTCACTCAATGTGATTTACTAAGGTTTGCACTCGTCATTGTACTGGTATTTGCGGCTTTATTTAACGATCAGAAATGCATGTCTTAAACCTGTGCTAATCTGTGCTAAATCTGGCCCTTGGCCTATACCTATTGGTGGCATCAACAGCTGGAACCCAAACATGGTCAGAAGCCTTTGTTTCCTGAGCAGAAAGAGAACTTTAGAAGCAGTGTATGGCTCAGATGGAGCAGCCTGGAAAATGTTACCTGCTATGATACAAATCATTTTTAATGAGAGGGACAAGCAGCAGCACTAAAAGTAGGCACAATCCCGTAAAATTGCAGTGAATGCGCATTAGAGTAGCGGCGTGTGTGTCTGAGAACTGTGTCTCCTGTGCCAGTTTCTACCACTGCGGCAGGGCTCACAACGTTGTAACTTTTTCTTTCTTGAATCGTTGGATATTTATAGTGTACATACATTTGGTTTCAACAGATGGTACACCAGTGGAATGGCCTACTGGGAAAAGTCCCGGTTCTTCCTATGGCTGATTCCAGCTTCACAGGTGGTGAAAATGCAGGTTACAGGGAATGATTCCTTCCATCTGACGTTGTACACTTTTCTACAGATGGTAAACAAGCTGTGAATGTGCAAATCTGGATAACCGTCTCTGGTGAAGTGAAGATAAGCAGTTGGTGGTTGACAGTATTAATTGAAGCTGTGAATCACAGTGACCAGTTTTAACACCAGATTACAGGAGGTCAGAGAAGCAGATTGTTTTAGAGTACTTCAACATTTGATTGACAGGAAACTTTAACATTCATTAGCATGAAATATGTTTGTAAATATTTTACTCAACATGGTTAAGGGAGACTATCTGAAAGGGGTTTTGAGTTGTGAGATTAAACAGGTTTTGTTCAATTCTGTCAGAACTGCCATTTAAAGACATATTCGGAAAAGTATAAGATGTCCTTGGGGAGGAGATCACGGAACGGACGGGCACAGTGAGGGTTTAAAGCTAGTGTTTGTTTTTGATGTTTCCATGCTTACTAATTCTTCCATGTTTTGTCTTTATTCTAGACGGTGCGTCATGGATTCCCTTATCAGCCCACAGCTCTGGCATTTGACCCGGTGCAGAAGATTCTTGCCATTGGCTGTCGTTCTGGAGGAGTACGAGTGTATCCTTTCTCCTCGAGTGATCCAGTGCTACCGTTTTTTTCTCCACAGTGTAATGTTGAGACTTTGGGATGATTAGCTGCTGTTTTAGGTAAGCTATAATTCTGTAACTTTCATTGATTTTAACACCTCATAATGGCATAGAGGGGTCTAAGAAAGGTTGATGGACTCCCAAAGGAATCCCTGGATACAGTTAGTAATGTATTAATGCTGTGAATGGTTGACAGAGTGAATTCAGAAATGAATAATGTACAAAATGACACAGCAATTAATGGACATGGCACACCCGTATTATTATTAGCTTAGTGTTTTGCCACAGATTTCAGATGTTCCTCTTGTATGCAGAGGCTGAAAATAAAATAACAAAAAAAAGAGGGATCACAATTCGAAAGATAATTTTCTGATTTACAACATTTGCAATTCATTTTCTCAGCTGCATGAGAAAATAATACTCCAAAGTGTCTGGAGTGTTTTGTGATTTGAAAACATTGACCGCAAGAAGCAACATGGTGGTGTTAAATGCTTTGATTTTTCTTCAGTGATCATGATTTTTATCAGTTTATTATAAGAGGCTTCATCATAGAATTTGGCAGAAAAGTCAGCGTGCGGAGAGATGCAGTCAAACAGAGAAGGAAGTAGAGAGATGAGGAGGCCAGAAAGCGAGAGGAAGCAGCAAGAGACAGATAGAGGGACATTATTGCATCACTGCGAATTAGCTTATTATGGATCTGCTAATTATGGATCTGTCATTACCGTAGATAATTGTGGATAGTGTTACTTAACTGAGAAAAGCACTGCTCTCTTTCAATCCGTCTGTCTTATTTTTCTCACACGTCTGGTGTCTGTCTGTTTGTCTCTCTCTGGCAGGCGGCCTTTCTGTCTGTTTGTCTGGCTCTTCCTGTCAATGTAAAATCTAATCATAATCCGTATTTTTCATGTCAAAATATCCGAACATATTTAAACAACATACAATGCCTTAAGAAACAAGATTGTGAGATAATATGTGTCATGTTTAGAATCATTGATGGAAATGGCAGAGATTCATTGAAGGGACTCCGTCAACAATCAAGAGCAAAGATGGACCCTCGTTATTTTAATACTAATACTAACTTTTGTTTATTTTTGTCTTTCTTCCTGTAAAGCTGCTTTGAAACAATGAAAGATTGTGAAAAGCGCTATATAAATATAACTGAATTGAAATACTACTATATTTATGAATGAATTTTGCATTGTGTTTAGAAGCCATTGTGTGGATAAAATAATTATTTACATTTTAAGGTGGAACTCTGTCGCCCCTTGCCCCCGTGTTACCGCCAATTTTAGAACCGTACAATAGAAGTGAATGGGTGCTGCTCTTGTTCGGTTACTAACTTTCCTCAAAATATCTTCTTTTGTGTTCTGCACAAGAAAGAAAGTCATACAGGTTTGAAATGACATAAGGATGAATCAATGACAAACAAATTTTCAGTTTTGGGTAAACTATACCTTCGCTGCATTACACAGTTGTGCTTCTTGAATAAATCTTGAATAAATGAAATGATGTTTAGTGAGTGGTCAGCGAGACATGATAGACATGTTGTTTGACTCCATGGGGAGTGATTTCTAGGTCAGCTGACAACTATGAACTGCATATTCTGCGTAAAACCATTCTGTGCCCTGTTGAATAACATCAATGTAGTCTTACAGAATATGTTTGTTTTGGGTTGTGTTTGCACATCTCTGTCTATCCTCGATTTTTCTCCATCTTTCTCTCAGACTCTGGCCAGAATGGTATATTTAGTTCTTGTTCAGAGCTCTGTATTGATTGAGAGCGCCCAAAGTTAAACATTCACACTGCATTATTGATTATCAACCTTTCTGTGCACTCACTGCGTACACTGTCTGCAAATCATTTTTATATAGGAAGACTTAAAGTGTGTGTGCGCTCATTTGAGAAAGATTTGTAAATGTATTAAAGTAGCAGGTCTTTACAGTAACTTTACAGCATACATGTATATGTTCTATATACGTATAAAAATAGACCCAGTGCTGAAGCAAGCAATGAGCACACCATTCTGACCGGTTGATGTCATCTGTGTGTGTGTGTTGATGCAGAACTTGGCAGGGTGGCAGCATGCAGGGCTGAGATTGGTGTGGCATGCGCTTTACTGCAGTCCGCTAGCTGCACAATCTCCTGTAAATGAAGACAAAGAATCAATGTTACACTAATCTAATAAAGTCATTCTGAGCTTCAGGAAAGAAAGAGATGTTCTAGAATGAAGCGCAGTCGAAACAAACCCAAGTAAAACCATTTCGACAAATAGATTAACAGATGCAGCTCGGTCAATGTGCAAATGAATCTGAACCCTAATCTGTTGTAAATCATTTGGACAAAATTGACAGTCTAGACCAGGGGTTCTCAAAGTTTACATTCAAAGGTCCAAATCTGAATTCTCATCAAAGTCAAAAGGTCAGGAATAATTTTTATTACAAAACTTGTTTTAATAAACATGCTTATAATTGTATATAATAATTAAACTTTACATATGCTAATTATCATATCCATGACTCATCAAGTCCTAGCCTACTTGCATTTTCTCTCTGAGCGGTTACATACACAGTACTGCATTTTTATAAAACTAAATGCTCAAAAAACAGATCTCATTTACATATATTTTGGCCCAATCCCAATTCTACCCCTTGCCCCTACACTTTCCCCTACCCCTCCGTTTGGCGCGTTCACGTGAAGGGGTAGTGGTGTCTCAATTCTCTTTTGGTTGGAGGGCTAGGGGTAAGGGGAAGGGCCAGATAGCCCTTCAAACGAAGATTTTTCAGGACCTCACTTCAAACGAAGGGCTAAGAGAAATTTCCAACATGGCCGCTCACTCGAGCGGGGTAGAAAATAGAATTGGGATTGGGCCTTAAGTGTCTGAAATAGTACTTTAGTGTAACCTGCAGTCACTTCAACTGAATTGCTAAAATCTTGAATTATAACTGCAATACACTTTTATACAGCACTGAATTATATTATTTTATGTATCATGCAGCACAAACATCTGTCTGTGCAACAAATGTACATATTTACAGACGAACTACATTCATGTTCATATGCCCAGACAGTCAGTAGCAGTGTAAGGCCCAATCCCAATTCTATTTTCTACCCCTTCGCCTACCCCTCGCCCCTTCCCCTTGCCTCTTGAAACAAAGTGGCAAGGGGAAGGGCTACAAATTTTCCGCTAAGAAATGGGACACCACTACTACACTGTTATACGTCATCATATACGTCGTTGCTAGCTCGTCACGTCAGAGGACATGCGCCGATGCACCGGGTATATGACATAAAAATATATTTTCTAGTATCGTGCAATCAGTGCTGTCCGCTAGCAAACTTTAGCGATTTTTTTGCAAACGTTAAAAGAACATCACCGTAAATACTAACACAAGATTGAATGTAACATACATAAAAGGAAAAATTGTCATAAAAATCCTTATTAATGGCAAAATTACTTACATTTATGGGTCTGCTTGCTCGAGTGAGCGGCCATGTTGGAAATTTCTCTTAGCCCTTCGTTTGAAGTGAGGTCCCGAAAAATCTTCGTTTGAAGGGCTATCTGGCCCTTCCCCTTACCCCTAGCCCTCCAACCAAAAGAGAATTGAGACACCACTACCCCTTCACGTGAACGCGCCAAACGGAGGGGTAGGGGAAAGTGTAGGGGTAAGGGGTAGTCTGCTGCGGTTCAGTCAGTTAAATGTGCTGCTAACTCTGCCGGACCGGTTGCTGCACAGAGTAGATGACGAAAAAAAGACGAGCTGCATCGAGAAGGCAAAACCTCGCGCTAGCGGGGCGAACCCGATGACATTTTTATACTGAATGAAAGATAAAGTTTATCCAAAATGTCGCTAGTTGCTATTCACTTTGTCTGAAGGAATCACTGGTTAGCGCGCCTCTGTGTGTGTGCGTGTTTGTGTGTCACGGAGGTCTGATGAGAGTGCACTTGAAATATGAAGTGGATGGATGTGGGTCCAAATCGACTTCCGGACCGGAGTCCATACTTTGAGAAGGGCTGGTCTAGACTAAAGTCCTGGTAGAATATTCTAGCTGCTTGTGCTTGTGTGTTGGCACATGCGGTGGTGCAAATTCCATTTGTACCCAATACTACCCATTTAAAATTTTATTTTTCAAAAAGTTTCTCAGAATTTTAAATAATGCAACAATTGTGAAATGATGTGCAATGTACATTTCTGCGTCAACTGATTTGTTTGTGAATAGGAGTATTGGCATGTTTTTTTTCTACATGCTTTACTTTAGAGAAGTCTGGTTATGTTTCCATGTGGATGATGAGAAAGTGTTTAGAACAGAGTTCTCTGGATTTTTACAAACTCTTAAGTAATGAGAAGTGTTTATATTTACAAGTTATATTAATACTCATAACCCTCCCAAAAATAAATCTTATACAATTTGTGTAGCCTTGTTTTTTATATGTTGGGATCTAATCCGTGACACCTAACTTTTTGATTTTGCTGGTTGTGTGATGTATTGTTTATCATAGCAGAATCCAAGAAAGGATTACTGTCCAATAGGAGGCTTTTAATACAATTTCTACCTATGTGTGTTTGTGTGTAGTCAAAGACGTAATTGAATTCAATGCGCACTTCTCAGAGAGTTTGAGTTTGTACCGATCTCTGCACGTGTGTGAGCAGGTAATAGAATTCTCCTTTGTGATAAGCTGTCGATTCTCATCAGAGCAGACTAGCGGAAACAGGGAGAGAGGAATTGGTAGAGGAGTGATGATGAATTCTGGTGAGATGGCAAAAGCAGAGGTGGGTGGAGTCACATAACCTTCCACTTTTTTCTATTTCTGTTCTTTTATATTGTAGGGGAGAGAGAACAAGAGAGAGAGAGAGAAAATACTGATTTCATTATCAGGCAGGGCACGTTCAGAGTTCACCGCAGCCTCTGTCTAGTTAATGTCGGGATGATGGGAAAAATACACACATACACACACACACCCATGCAAACACATCGGAACAGCCACGCAGAAACATACAAAGACACCATGGCAATGACAGATGCCTTGCGCGTGTGGTTGGAGTGACAGTGAATAATGCTGAGATCTTAACACTGACGCCGGTAGTTAGCACACTGCTGCCATCTTTTCTGCTGTCAGTATGTCACCCTTTTTTATATTCGCTTGTTCTCCATTCTAACATCTTTGCACTGCTCTTATGCTCATTTGTCAGATGACGCATTCTTATCCTATTTTTGGCGTCTGTACTCTGCCATGACATAACATTTGATTTGTTAATCTTTCTCATTAATCTTATTTCTGTATACTCGTAGGCTCTGTTGGCATTTGGCGTGTAGAAATGGCAAGAGATTTCTCAAAACATTAAACTTCGAGCTGATTTGCTGGCTTTATGTGTTTATCAGTCAGCTGGGAAACAAAACGATGTTTGTAAGTTTCCAGGCTGCTACAATAACCACTTTTGAGGAAGAACTAGTTATTGTAAGTAGCTATTTTGTGTTAGTTTTCTGTATTTTATTTAGATTATTATCACTTAATCAAAACAACTCAACTGCAGTTTGATTGGTATTAATTGAAGTGCACAATAAAAAAAAACATGATATTTGAAAACTTTTAAAAACTGAGTTTTGTGTTTTTGCAATTTCACTTTGAGCAATAATAAAACATCCAAAAATCACCATTGATAGGATCTGTGACAGTCATGATTGCCACAGCCTTTAGTTCTCGCTTTCTCACTGCGTTTTAAAATGTCTCGCAGCTCTGTGTAAAATCATCTTATTGTAAACTAGATTTGCATTTCCTTCGGCTTATACTTGCAAAGCAGCAAATGAACATTGGTGAAGCTGGTAATCTATGTTCTAGGCTATGGTTTTGTCTCTAAGAAATGCACCGTTAGGGACACTCTGATGTCAGTAAGTTTGTTACGATGATGTCAGCATTATTAATATTCATCCTGTTAACGAATCTTTCTATTGTGGACGCAGAAATTGTTGCCAAACCATATGCCCACGATTACACACAGACAGAGACACGCACACACACACACACACACACACACACACACACACACACACACACACACACACACACACACACACGCAAACACACACACACACACACACACACACACACACACACACACACACACTCATAGTGTAGTAAGGGACCCATGCAGAGAACTTAATTACATTTGATTTAAACTGATTTATAGTGAATGCCACTAATTAAATTAATGAAAATTTTATGGCTGCAACAAGATACAAGACACACACACGCACACACCTACACAAACACACGTTTTTTTCAGTTATTTTACAGTCAACTTTCAAAAGACTCCATTGTCCCTACAATGTAGGCAAAACCTGGGTGACTCACAAATATTGTATTGTTTCAATTATGTTTGTGATGAATCCCTTTGCTTGACATTTACATTACATTTATGCAATTGGCAGACGCTTTTATCCAAAGCAACTTACATTGCATTGTATTATACGTTTTTGTTTCTGACTATGTGCAATCCCCTGGGATCGAACCCATGACTTTGGCATTGCTAGTGCCATGCACTAACCACTGAGCCTTGAATTAACAATTAAATGAATTGGTTTGGTATTGTGTTGGTCTTTGTAGGTTATATTTGCACATTTCTAGGAGTATGTGTGTGTACACCAGTTTGATTTTCATCCTGGTATGTGTGTGATGCATGTTGACTGCCTCCTTGACCTGGTCTCTTGGTTTAATAGAGTGGTCAAGTTGTGCCGGATGCTGATTGGCTGATTATTAGAGGTATGGAGGAAGTGTGGGCGAGCAGGAGCGGACCGAAGGAAGGACAGAAACGAGAGATAAATGGCATTATTCAGTCATTGTACAGAAATGATTGCAATTAGAGCCACTGAAAGAAAGGCTGATGGGTTTGATGTGTATGGAGGTGTGGAGAGGTTGAAGAGGAGAATGGAAAGGAAATGGGAAAAAACAACTGACTGGTACACTAGCATCACACAGACACACACAAATAAACATTCCTGCACTTCTAAAAATAAAGGTTCTTCAATGGGTCTTGAGTTCAGTTCAGGTTCAGTTATGAACTGACGGACCATGTTCACTGTATAGGCTTCTTGAGTTGCCTGGAGATTACTGAAGTTCCTGCTGCTATTAAGGGTCCTTCAGCAATTTTTTTTGTTCTTCAGGTACTGTAAAGCACCAGCACACCATTGGTTTTCTAAAGAACTACTGAATGAAAAGATAAGCTACAGGTATAATCCCCTTTTTGTTTCTACTGGAACCTTTTTTTAAAGGGATGGTTCACCCAAAAAAGAAATGTTGTCATCATTTACTTCATAAACCGACATTCTTTAAAATATCTTTGTTTGTGTTCTGCAGAAGAAAGAAAGTCATACATGTTTGAATTGATAAGAGGGTGAGTAAATGATGACAGAATTTTTGTTTGAACTCTCCCTTTAACCTCTTGAGACACACTGTATTGACGTCACTTTCTTTAACATTGTTTACAATGACTAGATAGATTACGGTCTAAAAATATTAACAAGATTCAAAAACTATACATCGTCTGAGAGGGTTTACTGTCAGTATATGGTCTCCGTTTTGCTATATAGATGCTTCAGCAACAGTAATATAGTCATTTGTGACGGAAGTGCAGAATAACAACATGCAAAATAAAAACGGGACTTCATACCTTTGTTTCTATGTAACGATCGGGAGTCGAATCCATACATAAACATGAAAGACTAATACATAGCACACACAGTGACAGATGTTTCAATCTATATCAGCGAGGTTTTCACATTACAAATACAGGATATACATACTACTTTTATTAAACCAACCATACAAACCCTCCGCTCTATCATTCCACGGATGACGGACATACAAAGTGGAAACAAAGGAAACGTTTTTAGGTGAACTAACCCCTTTCCATCAGATAGAGACAGGCACACACAAACTCAAAACGTTCAACCACCCACACAGACAACGGCTGAATGAGAAACAGGGACACAGATCAAATCTCACACACACATGCACACACATGTAGGCGTGCTCTCAATTGATCGTCTCTTGAGTCAAGGCCTTCCTGATTACCTTTCAAGTGTTGGAGATGAATGCTAGAATATATAGAGCAGGACACAGAGAAGAGAAGTATATAGAGATTGTGATTGAGAAGTCCGGTGATTGAAATTTTGGTGTCTCTTTCACATCGTTTCTTTCTTTATCACCTACTTTTCTTTTCTTTTGCTAATTCTTTATCTTTGTTCTTTTTGCTGTCATGGCTGCCCTGTGTATTAGTCATCTAGATGCTAATACACTCCCTGAAAACCGCAGTTGTTAAGCCCCTCCTGAAAAAGAGTAATCTTGATAATACCATATTGAGCAACTATAGACCGATGTCAAATCTTCTTTTCATTGGCAAGATTATTGAAAATATTGTTTTTAATCAGCTGAACAACTGAATTTAATCTGGTTTCCGGCCGGATCACAGCACAGAGATAATAACATACAGTACTTCTAGAGAGACTAGAAATCTGGGTCGGTCTTTCTGGGACGGTCCTCAAATGGTTCAGCTCATACTTAGGTTGGAGAGGTTATTATGTGAGTATAGGAGAGCATAAGTCTAAGTGGAAGTCAAAGACATGCGGAGTCCCACAAGGCTCAATTCTTGTGCCACTCTTGTTCAGCCTGTAAATGCTCCCACTGAGTCAAGTAATGAAAAATAAACAAATTTCATATCACAGTGTGGCAAGGGGGGCGTGGTTCAGCGAAGTCTGCAGCGGGAGAGAGAGTGAGGAGACGAGCGGTGAGTGAGTGGCGCTCGCACAAATAATGAACACCTGTGCCTTATTCCAGTAACTGGCGTGGAGAGGCTTAAAAGCAGCAAATAAAAGAACATAAACAAACTTAACCTGTTTCCGGGCCTGGGTCCTCTCTCTCGATGGTCCGGTCGCTCGTCCTCTTATGCTCCCGAGCTCCCCCGTGAGGCATGCGGGGACCGGCGGTCGCACAGCTGACACTCGTTGCCACTTACGCCGCCGGCCCGCCTTACCCGCCCCACGGCTCTCGCCCCGCCTTCCTCGCTACACACAGCTATGCAGATGACACACAGATTTACCTAGCCTTATTGCCAAATGACTACAGTCCCATTGACTCTCTCTGCCAATGCATTGATGAAATTAACAGTTGGATGTGCCAAAACTTTCTTCAGTCAAACAAGGAGAACACTGAAGTCATTGCATTTGGAAACAAATATGAAGTTCTCAAGGTGAATGCATACCTTGACTCTAGGGGTCAAACAACTAATAAACAAGTCAAGAATCTTGTTGTGATTCTGGAGTCAGACCTTAGTTTCAGTAGTCTTGTTAAAGCGGTAACTAAACCTGCATACTACCATCTCAAAAACATTGCAAGAATTAGATGTTTTGTTTCCAGTCAAGTCTTGGAGAAACTTGTCCTTTATTACCACACTGGGGATATTGTAGCATTGGTCCTGGTGAAACCTTCTCATAAGGACATTTGAAGTGATCCTTACTATTTGAATCAACCAGGTTTACTTTAGATATAATAATTTCATCAAATTTGTGTGAAAGCAAGGTTTAAAAATAAATATGATTGGACTGATATGAACCAGTGGAACAATGGAAGAGATATAGAAAGAGAAGGAGTTGAAATAAAGATGAAGAGATGGATGGACGGATGAATGAGCAGAACTGATCTGATAGGTCCCTTGACTCACTGAAGCGAGAGACATGTAATGTGTGTATTTGTGCATTCATTCGGCGCTGTTCATTCATAAACTGTCTTTAAGTAATACTTTATTCAACGAGTGACAGGTTTGACGTCAGTGACAGCACAACAGCAGTCATTTTCATGTCTTGTGAACCATCATCATTGACGTGAAATATTGAATGTATTGAATTAAGTATTGTCCAGATTTTTTTGCCATAAATCATTATTATTAGTCACCCTTTATGTTTGTGTCTAATTTTGCAAATATCACACCAATAAAAATAATTAAAATGTGCTTGTCAACTTTGACAACACAGTACTTAATCATTTAAAGGTCCAGTGTATGAAATTTAGCGACATCTAGCAGAGAGGTTGTGAATTGCAACCAACGGCTCACTCCACCCCTCCCTTTCGAAGCACTATGGTGGCTGACACAGGGCTAAGATGTCGTCATGTTTTCGCTTCTTTGCCGAAGGACATAACATATTTACGAAACACGCTCTGTAGTGCAGTTTGTCCATTTAGGGCTACTCTATAAACACGGCGAATTCCATTTAAGGGGACCCGCAGTGTATGTAGACATATAAATGTCTCATTCTAAGGTAATAAAAACATAATGCTTTAAGGTCTTTTTACACCTCTGAAGATATAGTTATGTAAATTATATTGTATTTCTGTCAATAGATCCTACAAAAAAATTACACACAACACCTTTAAAAAGTACAGTGTTTTTCACCATTTCTTGAAAAAAAGTTAATTTGGACATCCGAGGTTTCGGAAGGACAGCAACAATATTCAAAAACGATAATGGAATTTGATTGATGTGGAGGAGAGGACTTGAATAATGAATAATGATTATGTAAGTTTACAGAATTTGGAATACTTTTGGTGCTTGACAAACCCTGGTCACTATATACCTTTTGTACCATTTGAACATCATGTACAATCTGCTAACATCCCATTTCATATAAATTATATACAAGTATTTCATATATTCATAAAATTTCAGAAAAACAGAGATGAAGGACAACTATTCTTTTAATTCTTCTTGGAAAAACATTTTCAGCAAACACGCACATGTACACAAGCGCTTACCTGAAAGAAAATGCAAATATCTGTCAAATGCAGTTTTTACTCCCACAGCAGCAGAGCAGCAGGTGGTTATTTTAGCTAAATGAGGGTTGCAGGGACAGACTGAGCTATTATCCATTGTCCTTTTCCCTATTTCATTTTTTCTCTTTTTTTGCAATCAGTCATCTGTTCTCCTGTTATCGTCATCATTATAATTAGTGATTGCCCTTGAACGTCAGACATGCCTTTCATTTAAAAATGCCTGGCCTTTCCGACAATGCTGGATTTTGATTCCTGAACTGATTGAAGTGGATAGCGTTTGAGATTGATAAATGTGTTGTGTTTGCAACTCCAACGTGGCTTTTATTCTGTTGGTCAGACGTGAAGTCTCACTGCTGAAAATGGTGTAAGTAAAGTGATTTAGATGTTCAGCTATGTGCACCACACCACAAGCAACACCAGAGGCATTTCAGAAATAATGAACAGGCTTCCTTAACACTATTTTATTTTGTCAGAATACACACGGCTATTATTTGAGAGTCATTTTTGGCAGTTTATTGGTGCAGTTATGGAATCTACCAGTGAATGCTAAGCTAGATCATCCTAACCTTTAAGCAAGCAATATTAACATCACATACATTCTATAACAGATTCACCTAATTTTATTACAATTTTCTATGTCTGCTGCTTTTGACAGCTCAGTAGCCATAGTGCACAGTCTGAATTGTGTTTGTGTTTTTGTGTCAATGTTATCATCACATTTGCCTCCAGGGTGAATAGTCATGTGTTATTTACAAACCTTTGAACACATGTGGCATTGTGCAGGTTGTACTTCTGGTGGGCATGTGCGAGCTGAGGCTGCAGTGGTCACTGAGAGAAAAGGAACGCTAATGGAATTCTATGGAGTTCCAACGAACAGGAATGTGCTACAGAGCACGTCGCCAACACAATGTTGTAGTTTTTCTGACACAACCGGCTCTTTAGTTTCACCCTTTTTTGTTTGAAGAGAAGTGAATGAATCACAATTCTGCAGATGTATGCTCGCAATCTTCAGGTAACTCAGCTTTACATAAGATATAAGACATCTCTCACACATTACACCACAGGCCTTTGTGTGTGTGTGGGAGCAGTGGGTGTATGAGTGTGTTTAAATCAAGAATATATTCACCAGCCCACATTGTGACTCACCACTTGTCATCCGACCAGCTCATGTTTCACAAAGAGAGAGAGCGAAAGCGAGAGTAGATCCAAGATCTTCTTCCCGCATGTGTGTTTTCTGTATAGACAAGATACATTTGGAGAGAAATATATTATTACTGGACATGTGAACATTGGTTTACATTCCAAAAGAAAACGGTTGTTTTTGTGTTTATAAATGAACAGTAAATGTACTCATCTGTCCTCTTCATAAAAGGAAAGTGTGTCATCTTTGTCGATGTTAAAATATACTCCTTTCTCAGTTATTATTCAGGAAAAGGTAATCCATTGGTCAGTCGACTTCCTGAAGAGTGTAAATACTGTCAAACATTGATCTGTTTATTGGAGTGCCCCGACATGTTAGCCACCTGCCTCAGTCAATGGTGTGAGTTTAGAGAAAAACTTTGTCGTTGAACAACAGAAGCTGCTGGTTATTCCTTTAGCTCAGCTGGTAAAATTTGACACCTTAGATGGTAAGGTTTGATACCCAGGGAATGCGCATAGCCTACTAATCAAATGGCTTAAATGTAATGCATATTGGTTTGGATAAAAGTGTCTGCCAATGCGTAAATGTAAATGCAGAATGTAAAAGGCAGAATTACTCTTTGAGGAGTGTTTGAGAAACCTACAGTTTTGCGTTCCTGTTTGATGGCGCATGATTTGTCATCCACGTGTTTGTATGAAGTCCTGCAGTGATGTCAGCCATACCAAAATCTCAGTAATTGCCTGTATTTTCAATGGCATCGATAATACAATTTTTGCCCTCTTTGTTTTTGCTGTGTGCATCTGTTAACGTGTGGATAGGGCTGTAAAGATAACCGCATTAGTGCTTAACCGCAGTAATTAGATGCCGACCGCAGTGTTAAGGTCATCACCGCACTTTTTTGTATTTAAATTTTTTGCTGGTGGAAGTTACAGGCGTGCATATGGTGTGTGATATGAACTATAAACAGCAGAGCAGTGCAGTGTTGGCTTGCTCACCGGGAGACTGCATTTATTTATTTATTTATTCATTTATTTATTAGATATTACTTATTATAATGATCTTGCTTGGTCTATAAACACCATGCGCTGTGCTGTGTTTTACCTTTCTGTGTTTTTCTTATTTGCTCCTGTAAAGCTGCTTTGGAACAATGCACATTGTGAAAAGCGCTATATAAATAAAATTGAATTGAATTGAATTAAACACAATAATCATTGTTTATCATAATTTACTGTATTCCGTCCTATATGTTCAAGGGCTTCTGGAGAAAAGAAACAGCTTCCCGGGCAAGGGAGAGGGACAACTGCAATGTTCACGTTTATTCATTTTTTACGAGCTTATGTCCTTTTTGTTTTAAACTTAATGCATGTATAATAAAGGTTAAATACATTGACTATGAAAACAAGAGGTAAGAGTAGGCTAATTTATAGTCGTAAAGGAAAAAATATGATTCGTATTTATGTAAATCGAGTATGAATGCAAGTCCCGACTCGCGAGCAAATTGAACCTAAGATGAGAGAATGATGTCTTCTGCTTCTAAATGCAGTTTCAAATGTTGAAATTATTTGAATCAAAATTGTCAACGGTGAAATACCAATACAAAGTGCTTTAATAAACTTGATCGCTTAGCAACTTTTAAAACATGTCTGTGTGTATCTGCATCACCCGCTATGAAGAAGCGAGAGAGCGGGCTGCAGCCACTGGCGTACAGATGCGGCTTTCACACTAACATTTAGATAGGCTTGCTTTTTCTCAAAAACATGCTAAATATAATGCTAAATCTAAATATGAAGATCATATACTCACTGAAATGTTTATGTTGCTCTGTGGAGTCTGCTTATTAACAATTCCGTTCGCTCTGCGTGAGCTTAATTCCTTTTGTTCTGTACTTTTTACAAACTCGCATTGCATATTTTCGACTAATAACACTGAATGTAGGCTTGGTTTTGGATTGCCTATAGCCTAATTATAAACTTGTTATGAAATGGTGGCTCTCGAATAATAACAGAATGATATAATATTGAAAAATGCTCTGCCATCCAGTGCCTTTTGTATTGCATTCGTTTTGCCGTGTCCACACGAGAGGTGTCGCGCAACATAAAAAAGTTACATTAATTAATAACTAATATGAATTTTATTTTGTCATGTTTCCTTGTCGCAGCTGTGTGTGTCGCTTTTCGCCAGGAAGGAGAACCCAAAAGCAGGCGGCGGGTACAAAACTCAAAACTTAAATAACAAAATAAAGACCCACGATGGGGCATCAATTACATCAGAAAAATCACAAATGCAAAACAAAGACTTCCCACGAGGGGTCAAAACCAATAGAGAGAGGATAAACTAAACTAAGCACTTTACAGGAACTAGACAAGATCATGGATACAGGAACCAGGACACGAGGTAAGTATACTAACAAGGCAAAACGAAACAGCACAGGACAGCAAACACAAGGGCATTAAATAGGGGAGCTAACAAGGGATAATAACAATAGGCAGGTCGAAGGGATAATTACAAGCGGGAAGCTAGACTAGTAAACGAGGGGGCGGGGTCAAGACACGACAGGAAAGCACATGGCCATGATAACAAACAATGGCCATGTGCTTCCACACAAAACAAGTGGGGCTGTCATGATCCTGTCACAAGAATCATGACAGTGTGGACGAAATCTCTAAAAACATGAATTTTCTGGTGTGCACAGTGTTACATTTTGCACAAATACTGGCTCATTTTTACTTTATTTTACTTCATTACTCCTGCTGTTCTATTGTAATTTGACAAGCCTACACAATTTGCTTTTATGTATTTTCTTTTGATAATTAATAATTATATTATTTGTAACATAATCTTCCTTGCCTTCCTTGCGTTTTTATTGCACCTCATTGCTCTTCGTTGTTCTGCATTCACCAATAAATAAAAAGAAGTATTTAATTAGTTTTAAAACGTCTTTGTCATTTAAAAACAATATATGCTAGATAATAATAGTCCAACAACATACTTTATGTATATTTGCAACCAAAATAAGAATGAAGGCGGTAATATTGCATGCCGCACTATAGAGACTCACAAAATCACAGCACAGGAAATTCCACCAGCGTCACCGCCTATATGTGTGGATATCCTGTAAATGGGTGGAAAGGAAAACAGAGGGACTTAACATCAGCAATGGCCATAGATGAGTAAAAACGTAGTTATATGTGCCCACTGAGAGCAGCTCTGAGAAAACAACCATATTAGACTCATTCACCCATCCTCTGTGTTTGGTGTCAGCGTATTTGTGTCCTTTTAATATGTGATGTATAAATCAGAATGTCCAGACAGTGGCTTGTGAGGCCTATAGCCGCCTTTTCACTGCGCATGACATTTGGACACAACTGTCGGAATTCGCACCCCTAGTGGCAGTCACATTAAACTTTCATTTTATCATAAATCCATGGCAACATGGGAGAGCAGCTAATGGGGTATATATGCATATGGGGCGATGAAATACTTCCGCTTTCATAGCACTAAGGTAGTTTTTCACCAAGCGATAATGGTATGTTTGGAAAGAAAACTTTACATGTCAGCGGCAGAGCATTGCTATGTGCCTCTGTGATCATGCCTCGAGTAAATGCAAAAGTTCACTTAGCTTTTTTAAATTTGTGAATGTAGCTTGAAATGGATAGCTTGAAGCCCTTCTCCTTTTTAGTTGTGTTTGGATAATTTGACTTACGTCAATGACCGTAATCCTATGTGCATCTTGACCGAGTGAAAAACGGCATTGTTCCTTATGGACACTACGTGCTCTGGATGTAACAGAGCTAGCTGAGATTTTTGCAGAAATATGTCATCGCTCTGTGTGCATATACCCCATTTCACTAAAGTGGCATAAGATCCGAAATTTTCGCATTTGCAGACGGTTGTCACCCCATGCAGCGCCTGTGCGACTCTCCATAGGAAACGAATGACTTCCGGTGTATTGGCCCTAGTTTGTTGTGTGTAGTGAAAAGGCAACCTAACACTGCTATCTAGGTATGCAGCTCACTAGGTTTTGGAGCAGATCCATTTATTCAGAGTTTAGCAGAAAGCCTAAAGGCTAATTCAAGCTCAAGGGTTGTTTATCAGGCCACGTCACCCCACACACCCTGCTTGTGTATTGTAACTGTGCAGCTTTGTGTGAGACATTCATGTGTGTGGATTGCTTGTGCATTGATGATAGAGAAGCCTTACGATGCCCCTGATCCTGTAAAAGCCTACAGGCCACAAAATCAATATCTCCTGATGGTGCTGAGAAGGAGAGAGAGAGAGAGAGAGAGAGAGAGAGAGAGGGCAGGGACGGGGTAATAGGAAGGGACCTGCCAGCTAGCTGCAGCACTGTGAGCATGTGTGAAAGAGTGAGAATGCAGGAGAGAGAGAGACATTGGTAGGACGCTGTATTAGCTGCACTTTATTCTTTAGAGCAGAAAATACAGGCAGGAGCTTGTTTCCTTCCAGCAGGGAATTATCCACATAAAACACAAGACCTTCAGCTCCGTGCGTGTGAGAGAGAGCGTGTAAGAATGATAGACAGTTATGGGCAAATAGACAACAGACCTTTGCATAGCCTTATTCTGTGCTTGAAAAATTCATAAGCAATTTATTGAAAAGCTTTGGTAAACTAATCCCAACATTAGAGAACTATATAGGCACACACAGAGAGCCGGAGAGATTAAAGGAATATAGTAAACTAGACGTGGGATTTGAAGCTATTAGAATCTGCTTTGCATTTGAGCTCACAGCAGTAGAAGTCAGGGCTCACTAAACTCCAGTGTCTCCTTTTATTCGACCGCTTTGCGGCCCGCAACATCTCGGGTAACAGCGTAGAACTGCTGACTGTGATGTTGAATCCCTGTCAGTGGAGGAAGACGCGGTTTCTTTCAGCTCGGTTCAATGTTCTTACTGTAGCGCCTGCTGTCGGGAGGTGAAGCGAGCATACTGTCGGAATTCTTAAAGAAACAGTCAACCTAAAAATATTGCACGATGTTGCATGGAGTATTTTTATATAAGGCTGTAAATTTGAGTAATTATTCTTCATTAACCGATTTTAAGGATTTTACTTGAGGCATTTAAAAATACTTTAATCATCACAATTGTTACTGTAAAGGCATGATTCATTCAAAAATAAAAGTTCTGTAATATTTCTTTCACCCTCATGTTATTCAAAACCTGCATATGACTCTTTCTTCTGTGGAACAAAAGAATATATTTCGAGAAACGTCTCTGTGGTTTTGTGTCCATCCAGTGGAAGTCAGTGGGGGCCAATGCTGTTTGGTAGCCAATGTTCTTTAAAATATCCTCTTTTGTGTGTTCAGCAGAAGAAATAATGTCTGGTTTGGAGTGACATGATCGTGAGTAAATTATTTTTGGGTGAACTGTCCCTTTAATAATTTTGCGAATAAAAAATAAATTTGCGGCTGCACAGCTATGTGAGTAACAGTAAATTTCATCTTAATTTTACTAGTTTATTTCTAAAGAAATAAGCATATGGTTTGTTTTTAGATCATATTTTTATATAATAAAAATGGAGACTTGCATTAAGTTTTTAGATATGTTAATATTTGAGAAAATAATATTTGAAAAACGGATTTGTCATACTCGCACTTTTACAATTTCTCTGTACTTTTCACACCCTTGTTTTAGTGTGCAAACTGAGGGCCCCAAGATGGATCCGGGGGGGCACAGATTTTGTGTTATTTTATGAATTATAGACATTGATCATACATTTTATGCAATCAGACATCAGAAAAATAAGACCGCCAACTAAAATAATTGATGTTCCAGCATTGTATAACTGAATATGTTTTTGGTTGAATTAAAATTCTAAATTTAAGATTATAAGTCTGTATTTGGGGGGATGCAAAGCGATGCACTCTTCACAAAGGGGGTCTTACAACAAAACAGTTTGAGAACCACTACTCTAGTGTCCATACTTTGTAACATGGTGTTTAGGAAATAATGAGAAGATTTTTTATTTTCTTCACTTTCAGGATAACAAATTACTTTCCCCCCAATGATCATATTCTTGCCAAGATTTTTGTCCCAGCCGGTGTCAGTCACAGAGTGCTGTTAAATCAATGGCTGTACACAAACACATTCCAGCGATGTCCCACACATCCCACAAACAGCAAAGACAATAGGCAGGAATAGTAATTAATTAGTGATTTAACATAACAGAAACAATGCAATGACACAGATGATTGGCTGATATCACCTCTACGGGGTTACAGCAATAAGATCTCATTACATGTGAGATTAAGTTTTTCATTTTGCAGATGAATGCTCTGTATCATTTTGTCTCGTCAAACGTCATTCATCATTATAGAGGAAATGAAGTGATTTATGAAGAAGAGATTTGTCAGACTTTACATTGAATATTTATGCGTTGTTTGTCATTGTTATTGATATGCGTATCAGCAGGTCTCTTGTAATTTTGTTTAGTACAGTTGAATACTTTAGGTTAAGCTCTGATGACTGATTGTGTGTGTATGTATTTTGGCTGGCGCAAGTCTTTAGAAGTCTCACAAAAAAATATTTACCTGTTTTAATTACAAATTAGGCAGATTTGATAAATGGTATAATAATGAAATCCGAAATTATTGTCATTTACTGTCAATTATGGTCAAGTTAACACACCTTTGCGGCCCTAATCATAAATGTTTTAATGTGAGACTGTAAAAAGAAAGATGAACAGAATAGCAAGCAGAAAGACAGACCATGAACAATGCAGAGCGCAATGTGTCCACCCTGCAGAAACTAAAGTGGGCACTTCATTAAAATGCTAAAAACCATGAATATGCATCTTTCCACCTCCATTTCATTTTCTGTCTCTCTCTCCTCAATTTGCACATTCGCTTTTTCTATAATGGTGAACACTTTATATTGACTTCTGTTGTTGCTCTGAGCTAATGATATCCCTTTTATTAAAATGGATAAAAAATGGTTTATTTAACTGTGAGCTTGCCCCTGAAATGTAGGTGATTTCACCATCTGTTTGATGGGCAGGGTGAATATGTATAGAAATAAGGTATGGAACGTCAGGCACAAGCAAACCCTGTGGCTTCTATTATTTTATTCAATACATTTGTTACTGCACTACACAGTTCCTTTCACGGTGGCCTTTTGTCATTGCCATTGAGTTTGTGGCATCGGTCTGTTTGTATTACATCACCCGATGGATGCTGACCCCTTTGTATTGTAAGCCCATGTGTTTATTCACTTTTGTTACAAGTGGCCGAACCACTGAATTTGGTCTTATCTGGGCTACGATGCCATATTTTTTATTAATTCTTTTGTAATTGTCATTTTTTGTCAAAGGACAAGATATCTACTAATGTGAAGGTGTTGCTACTGTAAGCATAAAGTAACTCAATACAACAAAACAAACATACATGATATATGAATATATTATCAGTATAACCCTAATACAGCAGATTTAATGTCTCCGAGTTTAATGGAACATAATGTAAGAAATCAACAACAATAAACAAACTACCTAATGTTGAGGTTATACTGACTATCTGAGATTTCAGACATGTTATACGGCTCATTTTGGATCCTAAAAAAAGAAATCAAAGCAGGATAAAGGGTTGTGTGTCACCATATTTATATAGAGTTTAATAATTTCATTACAAGTTCAATAACTCTAAATGAAAGTTACTCACTGTGTGAATTTTGCTCAATAAAAAGATTACAGAGAGAACAGAATAGAGAAAAGATATTTTGCTTTTCTGTGAAAGCTGTTTGTTTTTGTGAAAGCAGAAACACATTAATGAAAATCTTTTTAACCTCTTTCACTTTTCTCATTCCGTCTATGTGTTGTTTACACATGTTTTTCTCTGTCCTTCAGGCAGTTCTTGCATATCCCAGATACCATTTTTTGCTTGCTTGCAGGGGACGTAATTGATTTTAAAGCAAATAGAACAAATTTTTCATTTTGAGCAGTATTCTTGAGTTAGAGAGAAAGAGAATGGGGGTGAATTGAAAAGTTCTTCATCTCTGAACTGCTGATCCTCATCTACGCAATCACAGGAGCCCAGTATCCCATCCCATGGTTGTGCTAACAGGATCATTATCAAATCAAATCTGGCTAAAATCCCCTCTTGTTTACCCTTCCCGTCCTGTTTTGCCTTTTTCTGTTTCATCATTGTTTTGTCTTTGTGGTCTGCCCATTTCTGTATTTAAAGGATAGAATGATGGCACCCCACACAGGCTAATTGCACCCTTTACTTCTATGTCCCACATTGAGTGACACAGTAACCACGGCCTGAAATGATCACCTCCTGGGACAATCAGCTGTGTGTGTCAGAGAGACAGACCGACAGAGAGAATGAGAGTCGGAGAAAATAGTTTTGAGATTATACGCTAATGGAGTGACAGTGATCCGGAATGCCTGTGTCTGGGACACACAGCTGTGCTCAGACTGAGATGGAGGTGAATAGATAAGAGAGTTCAGAAAGGACGGATGTAAAGATGGAGGCGTGACAGGTGCTTTCCGAAACCAAATTATTAGTTCTCAATTTTTAACAGGCACTGCCTAACACCGAGTCCCAAACAGGTGTGATGTGATAAAGAAACAAGAGTTCCCCTTCAGTCGGTCTCTCGATGTTGTGTTGAGAGACAGACTGGGGTTTGATCTTGAGAAGCTATCATCTCCGAGAGGAATTGAAAACGCCAATGGGCTTTGGCGAATGGCTCACGTCCCCGCCCAGTGCATACGGGTATAAAAGGGAGGTGGCGGCGGCCATTCACTTATCCTTTGTTCTGCGGAACCTGCATGACGGTACATGTCAAGCGATTCTTCTCTCTGAGAATTCTACTTCCAGACTGCTGGATTTACGACGCAAAGCAGTGGATTTCTCCCTCTCGGTAGTGGACTTCCCCTGGGCGTCTTGGCAGCGAGCCGCAGATATTTCTAAAAGAGCAAATTTCCTCTCACAGTCTGCGCTGTTTTTGGACATTTGCTTGCCCGGACCTGCCCTCCCACGCTCTCGGCTGACCTGGAGGTGCATGAGGAGTTCACAAAGACGGGAATATGCCGTTCGCGGCATGCTCCCGTCTGATGGGCTCAGGAGCTGTTACTTCCCTGGATGGTGGGGCAGCTAAGGGATATGTCGACATCCCCCAGGTGGAATGTGCAGTCGCGGTGCACCGCAGATGCTGCCACTTGGAGGGGTCAACCAAGGTTCCCTTCCAGGGCATGTAAGTCTTTGACTCTCGTGTCAAAGACTTAAGATGCTGTGAGTTAAACTGCCTCTGCCCTCCACGCTATGGTGGTCCATCAGGTTCACAATGCTATGGCGACCCATCGGGTCATAAGTCAAAGTTTTAAGATCTGGTTGATGGGAAGACCGACCCAGCTGCGCACCGCCACCGGCCTCGCGCCTCATGCGACGAAGGTAATGGCGGGTGCTCTGGGTTGGACGACATCCATGATAGTGGTCCAAGGGAGACATCTGTGGCTCAACCTTGTGTAATGACGCTCAGAAGGCTCGCCTTCTAGATGCACCCATCTCGCAAGCGGGGCTGTGTGGTGACACCGTGGAGGTTCTCTGTGGTGAAGAAACAGACTGCTCCGCCGTGACCCGGCCATCTATCGGTTGTCGAGGTCCCGAGCGCAGACTGCCCCCAGCATCCCCGCCCTCCGTGGTGGCCCCTCTGGTACTGGGGCCTTCCAAGTGACGGCCCACCCGAGATGCAGAGCCCTGTGAGAGAGGGCTTCTACCCCGTTGGGAACCCACCTAGGAGACAGAGCGGCCCTGACGGGATGAGCCAGTAGGATTGAGAGTAACAGCGGGCCCGACCCCACCGGCCAGGTCATCGCTGGCGGGTCAAAGGGGGATGCTGCCTGCCACGTCCCTCACCCAAGCCGGGCCCTTTTTAGGGCAGGGCGCCCTTCTGGCGAAAGGTGCGATCAAACCCGTCCCTCTAACCGAGATGTCTTCCGGGTTTTACAGCCCGTACTTCATAGTGCCCAAAAAAGGTGGGGGGCTGTGCCCTATTCTGGATCTGCACCTCCTGAACAAGCACCTACACAAGCTGCCGTTCAGGATGCTGACACAGAAGGGCATCTTGGGCTCAGTTCGTCACCAGGATTGGTTCGTGGCAATCGACCTGAAGGACGCGTACTTTCACGTCTCCATCCTCCCTCGACACCGGCCATTCCTGTGGTTCGCGTTTGAGGGACGAGCATATCAGTACAAGGTCCTGCCCTTCAGTCTGGCCCTGTCTCCCCAGGTTTTTACCAAACTCGTAGAGGCTGCCTTAGCTCCCCTCAGGGAGCATCTCGATGACTGGCTTATCTTAGCTCACTCGCGAGATATGTTGTGTACGCACAAGGACATCATGCTCCAGCACCTAGACCGTCTGGGCCTTCGGGTCAACCGAGAGAAGAGCAAGCTCTCCCCAGCTCAGAGCTCCTCTTATTTCGGTATGGAACTAGACTCTGTCCGTATGTCACTGCGTCTCACCAGTGAGCGCGCACAGTCAATGCAGAGCTGTCTGAAACATTTCAGATGGAAATCAGCGGTCCCACTGAAACATTTTCAGAGGCTCCTGGGGCACATGGCGTCCTCGACAGGGGTTTTCCCTCTCGGGTTGATGCACATACGACCGCTTCAGCACTGGCTTCAGAGTCATGTTCCTTAAGGGCGTGGCACACCGGCACCAGGCGCATTACGGTGATGCCTCAGTGCCTTCACACCCTCACCCCTTAGTCAGACTTGGCCTTTCTCCGAGTGGGGGTTCCAGGAGGGTTTGAGGCACGTCGTGGTTGAGACAGACGCCTCCCTGCAGGGGTGGGGTGCCGTGTGCAATGGGCACGCAGTATCGGGGCAGTGGAAGGGTCCCCGGCTGTGGTGGCACATCAAATGCTTAGAGTTGTTGGCTGTCCTCTTGGCACCGAGGAGGTTCCAACCCCTCTTGCAGGACAAACACGTGCTGGTCTAGTCAAACAGCATGACTGCCGTGGCGTACATCAATAACCAAGGAGGCATTACCCTCACGGCAGATGTCACGACTCGCCTGATGCCTCCTCCTCTGGAGTCAGTAGGTGATCAAGTCCCTGCGAGCCACCTTCATCCCAGGCGACCTGAACCAGACAGCCGATGCACTCTCTCATCAAGGGACGCCCCGTGGAGAATGGCAACTCCATCCCCGTTCAGTCCGGCTCATATGGGAGCCGTTCGGCCAGGCGCAGGTGGACCTGTTGCCTCCCCGGACTCCACCCATTGCCCGCTTTGGTACTCCCTGACCGAGGGGCCTTAGCACACAGCAGGCCGTGGGACAAGCGGAAGTACGCCTTCCCCCCAGTGAGCCTCCTTGCACAGATCCTGTGCAAGGTCAGGGCAGAGGGACACCAAGTACTGGTAGTTGTGCCTTACTGGCCCAACCAGACTTGGTTCTCAGACCTGGTGGCTCTGAAGACAGTTCCCCCCTTGCCGATTCCCCTGACAAAGGACCTTCTGTCGCAGGGAAATGGCACGGTGTGGCACAGCAAGTCAGGCCTCTGGAATCTCGACGTCTGGAGAGGGACTGGCGTGCGTGAGCCATTCGCCAAAGCCCATTGGCGTTTTAAATTCCTCTCGGAGATGATAGGTTCTCAAGATCAAACCCCAGTCTTTCTCTCAACACAACGTCTTGTTCCCTCCATCAGGGAACCGAGGTTACAGTCGTAACCGAGACATTTTGGTGTCTATTTTTTGATGTGCCTTGCTGTGTAAGTCTGGACACAGTGAAATCTTATTGGTCCAGATGTTTGTGTAACTATATATAGAGCGCAAGAGTTCCTGAATAAAACATTGAATTTTACCAAAAATCCTGAAGTGAGATCAATAAATAACATCACTGTTCCATGTAAACATGTATATCAAAAATGCTTAACTGTGACTGCCCATTCCCATGAATGATGTCTTTAAATGAATCTATCTAAACTTTAAACTTTTAAAGTTTAGGTAAAATGATTGTTTTTGCTCTATATAACAAGATTTCTCCCAGATTTCAAATAAAAATATTGTTTCTATTTGAATTTTTATTGGCAGAAAATAAAAACGGGTTAAAATAATAGAAACGTCACTGCAAAGAAAATAAGTTTATTCACTTTTTAAGCAACAGTAATATATGTTCATTTATTTAAGAATGATTTGAAATAAAAATTATGTGATAACCTCGATTTGTATCACAGATTTCATGTGTCTGGTCATTCTGTCAGTCTTTCACATTTGCTGTTGGATGACTTTATGTCATTCCTGAGGTTTGATTTTGTTGAACTTCAACATAGACAATGGACTGAAATGGCCATAATACATTTAGATTTAATCACGCTGATTAAATGAAAATTTGGAATGGTCTGTTCATTTGATTCTGCGGCTGTATATTACTATAAACATACATTTGATGAATATTGATAAATATTTCTAATAGTCAGTAACTGCTAGTTTATAGCTTTTTTCAGGGGACCAAGACCTCTAAAAATGTGTCCAGTCAAAGATGCAATACATCAAAGAAGTATGTTCTGTCATTTTTTAAATTCGAGGACAGTATAGGATGTTATTCTTTAGTGTATGTTTTCATCGACTTGTCTTGTACATGTTTGGAAAGCTGGCAGCAGAATTGTTTGCGCAGTGTGCTCTAGTGTACAGAGGCTGACAAGCCAATAATAATTTGCTCAAGGGTTATTGATCACTTGTGGACACCCCTGACCCCTCCTACTCATTACCTCCATCTCTCCTCATCATGTGACTTTCATTGGCTCATCCCTTTAAACACAATCATTGTGCCTTCATTTGATCTCGTCCTCATTAAATGGAGCGTGGTGAACAAACATTGCTATTTACCGCCCCGTCAAGCACCAAAAACAGGCGACCTGGGGCAGGCGACACACAGACAGACTGCAAGGGACATCGAAAAAGAAAGAAGTATGAGACAGAGGGGTTTTATCGTTACTGTAATCACGGTCCTCAATTTGGTCTTTAAGTTGTCACCCCAATGCAGCTGCCTGACATCCGTTGTCACGGGTACAAGCTATTCTGCCCCTGAGGGTAATTAAGATGGTACAGGATGAAACATGCTGGGAAATAGAGAAGATGTATTATGGGAACATACTGTAGATCAGCTAATGCACAAAAATGATGTAACACGAAAACCGCAAGGATAAAAGACATAACATCAAAAACGGCCTCACGCATTCACTTCTATTGCGTAGACACAAAAACAATGCAAGTCAATGAGTTCCGCCTTTGTTCAGTTACCAGCATTCTTCAAAATATATTATTTGGTGTTCTGCAGAAGAAAGAAAGTCATTCAGGTTTGAAATGGCTAGAGGGTAAGTAAATGTAGACAGAAATTTCATTTTTGGGTATACTAGCCCTTTAAGAAGGCTGATTTTATGCAAGTCACTTTGGATTTGCTTTTGAAGTTACTAGAAGTAAACGACTAAAAGGAATAGCACACCTCTTTACAACAAGCTACATACAGTACCTTGAGGTATCATTCGTGTCCATGGGATTAATTACAGGATGAATAACAGGCTGAGATTAATACTGTACATAGGGGTTTCGAAAAATGATAGTAATGAAAGTTAAAATCCAGAGATGAAAATGAGCCAAATAATATAACAGGCCTACAACGTACCAACTAAACTCAGACCTGTCAATCATGCATTATGGAAAGCCAAACAACAAAAAAAATTGAACAATAGAGCACTCCTATCTCAGCTAACTGGCAGTCATCACAGGCCGCCGTATGCAAATTGCATCTCGCCCTTTATTCTAATTGTCAGCCATTTGGCGATTAAAGGACCATAAAATGTCACACGTTCAAAACGCAATAACGGTCCAATCGGATGTGTCGCCCCAGGTCAGCAGTCCTGTCTGGGTGAGATTTTTTCACACTGAAACTGGAACACCTGGAGGATCTTTTATCAATAATCCACCGCAGGCCTCCTCCGTTCTGTAACGAACACCTGTGTCCCGCTATTGTCTTTATTATTAAAGGCCTACATCAACCGTGCAGGGTCACAATCTCTCCGCTCACACCCTTTTTTTCTGTGTCCTTTTACTTGCTCCGTCTGGCAGATGCGTGCGGCGCAGCCGGAATGGTTTTCTGCGGCAGAAGGGGTCATTTGTCAGAGCAGGTTTAGGCGCGCGTGTTAACACCTGGATATTCTGGCTCGGCAAAATGTGCGTAGTGTAATGAGGGATCGTAATTAAAAGCGATAGCCCAGACGCCGCCGGGTGCTGCCCGATGCTGCCAGCTCGAATCACGAGACATTCGCAGGAAACGCAATGGCCCAGAACCATGTTACCTGCTGACATTTTAGACCAAATGCCTCCGAAATGATAATAGCAGCACGTGTCCTGTGAGTTTGCGAAAGCTTTCTGTCTGCCAAAATGAGTTGCATTGAAGGGTCGTCAAAAGAGCTTTGGCATGTGGGATGAAGAATGCGCCAAAGGTGCCAGCATTCTCATCTGTGCACTTATTCTTACAAAGCAAATTGCGATGAATTTTGCACTTTAAAAGGGAATACATTCAAAGTGTCAGGCTGCCAGCTATTCACGTGCTAATTTCCACTCTGCCCTTGAATCTGGAAACAAAAGCACATGTCCTTGAGTTCCAAACATCCCCCTTACTGAATAATTCACAGAGGAGTGAGAAGATAGGAGAAAGATTGCTTATTCCCAATCAATTAATCAGAGTCGATTTACTGAAGGTTGGCTAGCAGCAGCTGCACAAGGATTCATGTTTTACACAAAAGGTTGATAGACTTTGATGTTTATACAGTATTATGGTGATCCAAATGTACAAAACATACAGTATGAATGTTTGGATTTTTAAGTATGTGGTATTGTATGTTTTCACTTTGCTTTAAAGACAGCCATCACGGCATCATTTGAGAAGGTTCCAAAAAGCATCTTTTGTGCTTTAATGGAAGCAAGAAAATCTGACCTGTTGCACAAAAGATTTAAAGCGATAAGTCACCCAAAAAGAAACATCTACTTATCCTCTTGTCATTTCAAACCTGTGTAACTTCCTTCCTTCCGCAGAACACAAAAGAAAAAAAAGAATGTTGACTAATCTGTTTGCACATTTGCTCATGTAAATATTTACAGTTTACTTCTAACATAGACTATACATAACTTTATCTTTATATTATTTATATTTTTCTTTTGTGTTTGTATTTTATAATAACTGCACTGTCTTTGGAGCTGACCTGAACTACATTTCACTGCTGGTTGTATATTCTCAATATAACTGTGTATGTGACAAATAAAAATCTTGATAAACGATAAACGAACAAAGGAAGTACCCATTCACTTCTATTGAATGAACACAAAACTTGCAAGTCAATGGGTTCCACCGTTGTTCGATTACCAACATTCTTCAAATTATATTATTTTGTGTTCTGCAGAATAAAGAAAGTCATACAGGTTTAAAATGACAAGACGGTGAGTCAATGATGATGGAATTTTTTATTTTTGGGTGATCTATCCCTTAAACATAGTCATTGCCACAAATTTGCACATTTGTTATTTTGAATTCATATTACTTTTTTACTTTTACTATTCAGTTTACCTTTGTTTTAAACCTTTCAGACACTGAAAGTGTCCGTTACATTTGATTCTCAGATTTAAAATATGGTCTAAAACTTTCTGTTCACTGTTGTGTTAATCTTCAAAAACCATCTTTCCCATGATGACTGTATTAACATCAACACCTACACACATGCATACACCCTGTGGTGGTTGTTTTTTTACATGTCTAGTTGATTTCATAGGGTAGCAGGGCTTATATCTGTTTATATAACACCAAATGTGTTTGCATAATATCTTCTGTATAGATTATCATATATATTGCATGCATTTTTATTCTAATTGCACATCTGAACCCTTCACATAATTCCACATCAATCATATCAGAACAGAAGTTTTCATTGTCCAGGAGCTGCTCTCTTTTTTAGCTCAGAGGACTTGATGTAGTTCTTAAAGTATTATCAACTTTGTCACAGATGTATCACCTATAAGAGATAAACCTTTTAAAGATAAAATGTACATTCAATTGTTGGCATATTGTAACAGCTATAAAAGTTGAGATACTTTGAAAAACTGGGAGAGCAAATGATTGATGTCAGATTGAGCAGTTTGTTTGTTTGCATGTTGTGATAGATTAGCATTGACTGACACTCTTCACACAAACACAAGTGAAATGTTAACAGACACAAACAGCTTCACAGTGTCGTTCAGAAACACACACATTCACACATTCGACTTGGGGATACCCAGAGAAAAACAGCTTGCTCTGTAATTTAGCATGGCTACAGTAATGCCAATGTTTTTAATTAGATGGAAAGAGATGTTTGCTGATAACAGGAAACAAATGTGCTTTCCTTCTCTCTAGATGCTAAGGTTTTTTGGTTGGCTTTCGAAGGGTTTCAAGAGAGAATATTTTTCTTAGACGCATTCTCTCACTATCCCCAAAACACGAATCATGTAATTATTCCAGCTATAATTCTGTCCCTTTTGACTGATTCATTTCTCTCGCTGTGAATGCTTAGTAAATTGTCACATTGTTCATCAACATCATTTTCTCTCTCAGTCAGAGGAAGTCTGAAGCACTGTAGGAAATGTAACAACTTGTTTTTCTTATCCTGAATAAGTCCTCAACAGAGTTTTGTGATAATTGGAGCAGGAAACTTCTTTGTCAATCTGTGTGTGTGTGTGTGTGTGTGTGTGTGTGTGTGCGTGCGATGTGCGTTCATGTTTGCGCGTGTGTGCGTGTGCATATGTGTGTGTGTTTGTGTGTTTCTCGCTGTTTGTAAGAGAGATGAAGAGAGAGAAATAGAGTATGCATACAGTGACCACGGGCTTTGAAGGGCAGAAAGCACCATTGAGTTATTCTTAATATAAACAGACCTATGAAATCTCTTAAATCCTTTGTTGTGAGGACTTGATTTCAATGCATATGCTTTTAAGGATGAGTATATTATTGATGGCTTGAAGCTAAAATGAAGATTTTCTTGATTTGACATTGAAATAAGTGTGCAGATGAAGCCAAGAACAGCGGAAACAATGCATTAAAATAATCTACTGAAGAGGATATCTACAGTACATACTTATGTAGTCTGAAATGTACAGCTTCATATATTGTGTGTAAATACCAGATCACAAGTCACGAAATGTTTCCTTACATGTATGTGTGTCTGTGGCTTTTATGACATTGGCACCGTTAAACTTCAACCCTCCCGTTCAATCTTTCTCTCCTACTCGCTCTGAGTCACCCCTTCAAACTTGCTGAAGTCTCTCTCTCTCTCTCTGACTCATCCCTCTCTTTTACCTCCTGCCTTATTGACACTCTGGTTTCACCTCTGCTCTCTCATCCCCTTTTTGGGGTGTGAGTCACCAGTCTATCTATTCAACACCTCCTAATTCTAACTCTCCATCTTCCGCCTCTTCTTCCATCGATCCTGCACCTTCCTTCTTTTCAGCCTAGTCTCACTACAGAAACATCGTTTTAACGACCTGCTCACAGAGATAAAACATCTCTCAATAGCCATTTGTTTCTTGCTTCGGAAGATTCTGTAACTGCCATTCCTGCTACCTGTGAAATTTAAGAACAGAAACTACATTTTATTATATCTTGAGATGCAGAAGGAGCCTGAACATCAATACAGTCAGAGATTTGTATAGAGAGCACGTTACTTGGCACTCATATACTGTATACTATTATCCAACATGCACGTTGACAGTAAGCAGACTAGCATCTTTTATTAAACAATGTATATCATGAATAAAAATAAAAACGGCTGATAAACTGATGATAATCTTAAACATTTTATTCATGAAAAGCAATCAAATGATATAAAGAGCTATACCTGTCAAGACAATTGAAGAACCTTGTGAAACAAGGTTAATAAACGTTTTAGTGGTGCATGGGAAAACATTATTAGTGTGATGTATTGTTGTAGAACTATGCTACTATTTTGACATTCATCTTATTAAAATGGGAAGTTTGTGTTTGTTAAATTAACAAATTCTGAACATGTGTGTAGAATTTGTATTTGTCAATATAACCGAAGCAAGTATAATCATGGGCCAATCATGTACAGTATACCTCATCACGCAACCCAGGGGTTTTCAAACATGTTTGTCAGCCGAACCCCTTTGTCCTAAATAATTTACTTGAAGTACCCCCCTGAGAGGTACTCCCCATGAGGAAGTAAATATTTCAATAATTTAATAGTACATTTGCATGTTTAATTTAAAAAACATTTATTTTTTATGTTTTGAAGTTTTTATTAGGAGTATTTTACATACCTATTGTTATTTTTAAACATTTCTTTGCAAGTAATGGAAACAACATGTATGTGCACTGGTAGACATACAGTTTACCTCAGTTTGGGAAACCTTGTTCTTGATTAGTCTGTGTGTTTAGTACAATATTTTAATGACCATTATTTGAATAACAAAAAAATGTGGGAAAAAATTCAAGCACAACTTGAAAATGTTTGAAAGAACATCTAATGTCTTTCAATGGAGTGAAGGAAATCTGATATTTTGTTCAAATAGCAATGACATCAATTTGCTGAATTAACACACTTACTTGAAATATTGAAGATTCTAGCACAATTTATTTGGTCGTTTCTTTTTTCATTTATTCATTGATTGATTTATTCAAAATCATTATGTTTTGAAAAATCATTATGTTATCAAAATATTCAATTTATTTCTAGGTTCAAATTACATTTTGAATGGCAGATTTTAATGTGGTCTCATAGAATATCTATAAATGTTTGTATTTATTTTTAATCAATCACTTTCTTTCAGTAATGTAACACCAGAATCACCACCAGAAAGAAATGTTCACCACCTAAAAAACAGTTTAACCCCTGCACACCAACCAAACACGCATCTCTAGACCAAAATGCACAGCTTTTTGTATAAATTAAATTAAACAAAAGTTGAATAGAAACGTATTGTTTGTGATCTGAATTATACTGAATGTCCCTGTTGTTGACTATGTTTCTGTAATTGTATTATATCATCTTGTTTTACTGTCGTTTGAGGGGGTCAGATGCACTTGTGTGTGTTGCATTTGTAGTTAAAAGAAGAGACAAATGGCAACATGATCTTTCTCCTCCCCCTGTCCGACTTCTCACAGCTCTCTTTGATCGATTGCTCTGTGTGTGTGGCTGGAAGAAATCCTTATTCCTTTCCTAATCAACAGATTCCAACAAGAAGATCTATTTAAAACACCGTGAGCTAATCTAGGGGTGAAAGCTGTTAATATGACCTGATGAGTTCATCCATACATCACTGTTTTCATCCATCAGTTGATGTCTTGACTGTCTTTTTAGCATAATGTTATAATACTCTTTCAAGGGGTCTTTCCCTTAACTCTGTGATGTCATCAGTCTGGGAGGGCCAGGAGTGGACTGCCATTGCCAGCATGAGAGTGGGGCGGCAGTTCTCCAACTGCAGTTTCTCATCAACGAGGTACAACACACCCACACACGCAGGCACACATATATTACAGCATGTATTCGGGCAGCATATGCAGAAAGCTCGTAGGACGGCAGAGCGTGTCTGTGCATGTTTATATCTTTTATTTTAGGTCCGTATACTCAAGTATCAATGCATGCTCAGCTCTTCAGAAGAATACGTTTAGGTCAAAAGCCGATCTCCCTCTTGGTCTTGCGGTGCTAATGCAGTCAGTCTTTATTTCACATCAGATGTGTCAAGAGCTACATGTTACTCTCTGTCTCTTTTTAACGCGCACACACTGCAACTCATGAATAACAAAAGAAAAGTTGGCGCGTTTGCTCATAACAAAAAGAGCAAGTGTGAAAGTTTGACATTTGAGGTTAGCAGGGGTTAAATTGGGCCGGTCTCGCTCTGCACCCCGCATGTGTGCGCTGGTGTTATGGAGCGGCACTCCGTCGTGCCCCAGTATGAATTTCAAGTTTAAGTAACAATTTATCTTTTTTTGTCAGGATATACATGTGGCCGCTGTAAATTGTCACACAGGACCAACCACTGATTGGGATCTTTGTTTATTCCTTAATTGTTTATTATGTATCAATGTATTATATTTTTGGTTGAAATAAGAAAAATCAAATACTCAAGAGACCAGCTTTGGAAAATCCGCTCAAAACTATTAGTAGCCTATTACAAAGGCAAATAAGGATGACAGTAATTTCAGTTATCTCTTGGGTGGGCAGTGGTGGACAAATAAAACGTCTTTATGCAACAATAACAAGAACAATACGGTAGTGGCAACTCTAGGAATAAAACACAAAATGTTTTACACTCACACTGCCAATAAACAAAAAAAAAGAAAATACCATTATGTACACATTAAATGTCAGTGTAAACATTACTCACTTTTGAAATAAACATCCCTCTTCACACACGCCAATCTGGTAGTTAAGCCACAAGAACAGGCCTCAGATGCAAAGGTGCACTTGTTAGCTTAGTGCTAACGCACACACATTCACACGTTCCTGCACCAGCATTTGGAACACAGAAAAATAACTCAAAACTTTCACCAAGTTATTCACGCGGACAATATCAAGTTGTACGAAATCATCCACGTACCAAATCATCCAAGCAATTACGCGTAAACACCCAAAATCTCAGGCCGAATTCTCTTCCCAACACACCTCTTCTCCTCTCCGCTTATCGCGTCCACTCTCTGTCTGAGCTGCTCGCGCATGCGATGACGTCATCGTCCCTCTTAAAGGAATCTTCCCTTTATTAAATGAAGATATGCTTTCGCAAAATAAAAGAAATAAAGGCTAGTAAACACCACCTGGTCACATACACTTAAGGCCATTGCACATTGAGTCCAAAATTTATACGTATCCAAAAAATAAAAACGACCCAGGGGCGGACTGGCCATCTGGCGTACCGGGCGTTTTCCCGGTGGGCTGCTAACGTATGGGGCCGTAACGGACGCATTGGCCGCTTAGACAGAATCTAATGGAGATACAGTATATTCTGTTTGGAATGCATGCTTGTGCTTCCTTTCTGCAGCGCACAGCCTATTTGCAAGTTGTAGACATGACGCACGGCGCCGCTTCTCGTCCGGTGCGCTCTGTTGTTTTAAAGTTTCAAGTCATAATGCACTTACTTTCTTGCGAGGAAAGGCTTGACTTCCAAATTATGTTAATCCAAATTATGTTAATCAAATTCAAGCATTTAAAGCGATTTGTTCATGGTGTGTGAGGCAGCAACAATGCACAAGTTAATGGGTCGTCTCAATCATTGTGAATGTTGTATGAAGTTTTGACAGAAAAGTACTGGAAATACACAGGTCATACAGTACATACAATTCTGTGAACATTAATAAATTGAAGATATTTTATATTGACACAAGGATTAAAGGGCACAGGCCTACAGAAAGATTTTATTCTTACATGTAACTTTGTAAACTGCTGGCTTCTAGAATGAGTTTGATCAGCATTTTATTGTTCATATGAAAGTGCTCTCTCAATTTATATTTTACAGTTTGTCAATTAATAAGATTATAAGCACCCCTCAAAATCCCCCATAGAGCCCCAGCACATTACAAATCCCAATTTAACCCCTTGAGGTTATCCATTTTGGAAAATGTTTGAAACATTTTCTTACACAAAAGATGTTCTTATCAAATTCTCCAACTCTACATCTCCATTTATTTCTGTCTTTATTATACAGTATGTTCTATCTCTGTCCACCTACAAATGGCTTTAAAAGTCATCATAGAAAGACATTTACAACCCATTTTACTTCTCTAATGAGAAAAAAATGTAAGGCTGGCCTTTATTGTATGCATCGGGAATTGATTGAGTGGGGAAATGTAGATTTCATATCAGAATAAAACAGACCCGAGTGTAAGCTGTCTGTTGAGGAGAGTTGAAAATTGTTTACCCCGGGAATTCATATTTTACATACTGGGGACCAGGATGATGTTTGGTATGAGGAGGCTGAAGGTCAAGTTCATCCTCAAAACCATCTTGGCATATTCCTTCTTTACTTTTTAGCTTTTATGAAAAGAAAGTGCTAATCGGGCGGAACCCAGGAACCATTTGCTTCGTTCTACAGTTCTATTTCCCAGTATTGCCAAAGCTTTAATTTCGTTAACAAGCATTAAATTACATCTTTGACTTTTGATTACACACATGGTATGACCTTCAGCCTCCTCATACCAAACATCATCCTGGTCCCCAGTATGTAAAATATGAATTCCTGGGGTAAACGATTCCTGGGGCTATTGATTAACAATTACTTGCCCCGCCCCCGTGGCCTAGGTGACACCAGCCGAACAGGAAATTATTTCAGCCTTTTTGATGATGATTACAAAAACAAATATTGGGATAAATTTGCACTAATAAATCGTGTACAATAATACCACAAATACATAAAAATAAATTAAATAAGGTCAATTTCATGTTGCCTTTCAACTTCAAACAAAACACGCACACAAAAAATGTCTAATTCAGAGAGATGAGAGTGCACACATACTTTTACATTTTATCATGAGGTGAATTATTCCGATATCACACATCAGGGGTTTAGCTTGCATCCATATTGATTTCATTACCTGAATCATTACAACATTACAACAGTGAGATATTGATGTAAATAACATTCCATCACAAGGGCCTGTCTCTTACTAACCAGATATTAGAATTTCTAGAATGAGATTGCTCCTTGTTTCTCTTTCACATTTGATTTTGTGACAACCTTCCTCCCTCTTAAAACAGCAAACTCAACCTTCTCTCGCCACCTGTTTCTCGCAGCTTTTGTCTCTCGGGTGTGCTGGTGCAAACTGTGTTTACCTAAACACCATCTCCATAGAAACTCAGTTGTCAGTCACCTGACTGATAGATTCGATGCACTGAGAGAGAGCGAGAGGTGAAGTGAAAAGAGTGTAAAGACGGAGACAAAACTATGGTTGAGATAAACTGTTGGCCATTATCATTAAACAGTGATTTGATAAAACATGTTCACATTAAAGAGCAACACAAACAGCCCAGGCAAACAACACTGCTGCAGCAGAACATTAGAAGCTTATTAATATTTATTTTATTACATTTCTTTCTTGATTTTCTGATAATACAGTCAGATGCTCTAACAATTATCTACTGGCCATTTCACAAATCCTACAGATAAATTAGTTGTGACCACCACTTTGTAATTTACTGTGCATTATTTTATTGTGATTTAATAATCAATTTATATCAATTTTATACTTTTGTGAATTTCCCTTATTTGGAAAAAGTTCATTGCACACGAGCTGATACACTTTAGATGACGTAATTAATAATCACAACACCTTTGGTCTCTGTGTGAGGATCACCACAGTGAATTCCCTCCAGTGTCTAATATGTGGAAAGTAATTAGATATAGGGATTCAGAAATGATATAGGGAAAATTATATAGGGCTTCAGATGAAATGGGTCAGAAATACACTTGTCGCCCTGATTGAAAGGCAGGAGAGGAAAAAATCACAATCACACTTTCATCACATTGTGCTCTCTCTTCTGTCTAAATTATTTCTGTCTCTGTTAGCTGTATAGTCCATTCTGAACTCTGTAACACATGGCTCTGAATTACACATGTGACATTTTTTTTATTCAAACTATTGCATCTTCGATCCAGGGTGGAGTTTAATATCATGAAATATGCATTAAATGAATAGTTACTGTGCACAGAATGAAAAAGATCAATGTGACTGAATACATTAAGGTTTATCATTTCCTAGAAACTATATGAATAAATTCTATACAAGTAAAAATTCTTAGAATTTCATTTGTGCCATAGAACATGCAGTATATTGTATATATCATATTCCCCATCCCTTGTTACATTTAATCCTTGAATGGTGACATCTCACATGCAGAATCCAATCATTTCAATGAGACTGATTAAAGCGCAAATAAAATTTCGTGACATGTTCATTTGCAATATTGACCCAAGTTTTCTAGATTTAGTGATTGTTTGATGTATGTGTTCCTAGGGGGCGCTGGTCACAGCCTGTGCAGATGACACACTGCATCTCTGGAACCTGCGACAGCGACGGCCAGCTATCCTCCACTCTCTAAAATTCAACAGAGAGCGGTGAGTAGCTTACATATAACCAATTTGCAAATCGCTCAGATATGTATCTTGACTACATTGCATAAATTCAACAAGGCTAACAGATCAAGTGTAAGAATTATTGACACCTCCAGAGGATTTCATGAAATAAGATTTGAATTACATTTTTTTATTCTCACATTGCATTCGAAGTGAGAAATCAATGTAATATTTTAACTTGTGGAGAAATTGTTGACTGTGCGTTAACTGTGCGTTCACACCGCCGCCGTCGAGAGCGTCAGAGTGGCTAGAAGTCATTCATTTTCAATGCGAGCAGCGGCCGGCAGTTTGTCCACGAATCTTTCTACAGCGTTGTTGGCAGGGCGGCCAGAGCGATTTTTGATGCTCTCGACGGTGGCGGTGTGAACGTACAGTAAGGCAAGAGTGTCGAACTCGATAAGTATGTAATAAACAGACAGCTCAAGATGCAGGGGAAAGCTTAGCCTCAATGTTTGTCAAATCTTCAAACGCTCAAGTCATCTCTCTTCTCATCAATTTTGAGTAATAATGTTATACACACAGCGTGTGTTAAATAAAAAAAACAGTATCATATGATTAGGAATCATTTAGCATTATGATTATACATCACCAGCAACATCCTCAAAGTGTGTGCTTGACCAAATAATAACAAAATCAGAAAAAAGAAAACTTAGTTTGTAAACTTGGAATCTCGTTTGCTTTTTTCAAGAGAAAAATTATAAATTATTTTGGCACACTATGGCTCCTAAAAAAAGAAATTTATCAACAGACTCTCACAAAGGTTATGTTGCGTGTACACAGGGCCCTATTTTCACGATCTAAGTGCATGGTTTAAAGCGCATGGCGCAGGTGCACTCAGGGCATGTCCGAATCCACTTTTGCTAATTTAACGACGGGAAAACGGTCTAAACGGGTTGTCCCGACTCTCTTAATGAGCAATGGGTGTTTTTTGGGCATAACGTGCAGTAAACCAATCAGAGTCTCATCTCTCATTCCCTTTAAGAGCCAGTTGCGCTCGCACCATGGCGGACTTGCTATTTACACGGCAGAATTTGCAAGAGCAAAGACTGGACGCTTCTCTAGAGAGGAAACGCATCTGCTCGTGCGTGAGGTTAAAGACTATAGTCTATAGCGCAGACTATACAGGACAAGCCGGATATTTATGTATACAATAATAATCTTTTACATTGTAATCCATTTATTTTTTATATTTGGCATGTTTGTGTGCTGCTGTGATCCCTCTGTGTAATAAGTAAAGTGAAAGCGCGTTGTGACCCGCCCAGAGGCGCATTTTCTACCAACGCGCTCTTTAATTAACACAAAAATATTCAGTTCCTCAAAATAGCAACTCGCCAACAATGCGCCTGAAAACACCTCTTTTTCAGACCAACACGCCCATGGGCGCACAAATGAGCGCAAATGCATTTGCTATTTAAACAACACGGCGAGGGACGGGAAAATGAGAACTGTGTCAGGCTGAAACTAGCAAAAAGCCTTGCACCGCATTGCGCCGGGTGTACGATAGGGCCCTTAAACTTTTAGAAAATGTACACAATTTAGCAACATATGGTCAGATGTTGATTACTCATTATTTGCAGTTACAGACAAGTTTAGTTTGTCATATTTTTGCTCAAAAATGTAGAATGAGAATTTGTCAGACCATCTCCTGAGGTCTTGAATGCCAGGCGTAACAAGTATATTAAAGTATATAAAATAGTATTATAGTAATATTAATATATTTTATATTTTATATAAACAATGCACACTTATATTTTTCAGCACAACTTTTCAAACTGCAAAAGTCTAAAGAAACTGAAGTGCTACAGTAGGTGTGATGTGGCTGTATTTCACTAAATGAGATTAAATGAGTCAGGGTCATTTCTAATAACCGTCGCTCACACTCACAGCTGTGAAATGTGGGCTGGTTAGATTCTCTGCATAGGCCTTTATAAATTGTATAAAAGTATAGCAACCTTGAGTGAAGTTTTAAACAGAAATCCTGACATATTCTGAACAAACAGAGAGACCTTGAGTGACCTAGAGAGAATTTGTATGTATGTGTTTTTCTTCACATAAAAACTTGATGTGTTAGAAGACCTTGCCATAATTTGGCCTCTGATCACTTTGTTGATTGCTGTAGAAATGAAAGAGAGGAATAAACTTTTTCTGATTCAAAGATGTTTTTTTCTCTAGGCATCAGAAAAGTTTACCCTCAACAGAAATGCATTTCATAGCTGTTGGAAATCTCATATGTGCAACTTCTTTAAAGGCACCAAATTCTACATTTATGTAGTGCTTTATTTTTTTAAGTCACTTACAGCAATATATTAGTCAGGTTTCTTTTACTAAACGGAGGCACGTCAGGATGCCAAATTATCTCTAAATGCTGATCTATGCTAATCTAATAATTGATGATCATAAAGAGGCTTAAGATATTTGATATTCCTTTTTCTGCCCACTTTAAGTGATGAAATAGGGTGGAAGAAGGATATAAACTATTATTGCCAAATACTAGGGTTTAATTATACATCACTACCAATAATCATGATCTGCTAATTATGGTTTTAAAGATATATTGGAGGCTCTAACCCCATGCACCCTAAACCTAAACTGTGAAAGTAGTCACCCTCACAGGTATTTATTGCTAACATTGACCAAAAACAGTATATTACAAAAGAACTCGCGTTGCAAACCTTCTGAATTGAAGCCATAAGAAGATATTCGTGAATGCAACGCACACTGTCAGATCTCGTTGACACATTCAAAGCTGACGAAATGATGCAATCGGTCATGAGATACACAAGAGCCAATGCTATTTCACAATCACAGCTGATGTATCACTTCGTCTGGCGGTCATTTTAAATGTGTGTTAAACGCAGAAGTTCACAGGATTTTGAAGATTAACTGTGGATGGTGCTCAATTTTAGTGTCTTTTTCTCATAAAAATCGTTTGACCTCGGTACACTTGGAATATATGTACGTTTTGAAAAACAAGTGTTAATGTTTTATATGCTGTGTTTTATGTTGTATTATAAATAAATGGGTTACGTTGCTTGCTCAAAATGTGTGAATAATGTGTAATGTAAATAAAGGTAATCCTGATGGTTTATAAATTAATTATCACCCTCCAATACGTGCCAAAATTATAGCGCAATATACAATTTTACTTTAATGGTAGACAACATTTTCTCCTGCCGGTAGATGTGCTAATTCTGTGAAAAGTCCAGTGCGTCATATTTGAGGTAAGGAACAAACAACATTTCTTGTCGTTTGGGTTGGAGGACAGGTTGGAAATAAAATGTTTAACAAATGACTCTCACATGCCTAAATGGTCAGGTCCAATCTCTCCAACAGACATGTTTACAGTAAAAGTGCTAAAAGTGATTTTCTTTTCCCGTTTATCTTCTTTCAGACACATCTGCTAAAATGGTGTAAAAGTATCAAGAGTTACCCTTTTGCTTTATTAGAAATGTATTTGACATCAAATCGGCATCAAACTGAGAACTCAGAATGAGTGTCACAGACTGTATTGCGCAACATAGCTAAAAGATCACAGCGAAAAGATTTGAATACTCAAATTCATACTCCTCTAAATCCAACAGCATGAACATTTAGGAATAAATCCGCGGTCACACTTTTCGTTCCATTTACTTCCATTCATACACATGCGAATGCGTCAGACCGGAAATGCAAGCCCGTCTGAAGATATTTCACTGCGTAGCAAAGTGAAAGTTTGGTGAACTCTGACCAGCAAATTCGCGTCACAGTGCGACACAGTGCGTGAGACCAATAGAATATCAAAACGTCACAGCGTGACCTCTCGGTACAGAAATGTAAAAGATGGAGGAATCGCTCCCACCCATTTTCGAAGCACCGTCCGAACGAATTTCGATTTCTCAAAGTCAAGTCTGACCACGGCATAACAGATTGCGTGATCTGTGATACATAGTTTGAAAGCCTTGTGCTTTGCTTGGTTTGGCTAATGAGCTTTGTTCCCCTCCGTAATAACTGATGATTGTTGTTCAGCACCTCATCAGACTGTCTGGAACAAACAAATAAAGTCACGCTTTCTCACACTGTCACAGATTTCTCCCATCGTATGTGCTTGCTGTGACCCTGAAGTGTTTAATATTTGGATTTATTAAAATTATGCAAATCTGCATGTAATGAGAAATGTTGTCTCAGATCAGTAGGTGCCTGTCTATGTGTGCGTGTGCGCGTACACAGTTGGGTGCGTATATTTGTGCGAGGCTGTGTCAGATGACAGAGATTTTCAGATCAGCGGGGTCAGGAGACAGACTCAGGGGGGCTATAAGAGTTCTGATTCAAGATGCACAGCATGCTTGTCTTTCTCTGAAATACAAGACGAATTCACCGCAGTACAGACTCACCTAGCCCTATGACATTCAGACGCCGCATCACAAAATGTGTCTAATACATTCTGTAACGCAACCCACGTACATATTGCATTCTTTTTGTTAAAGTGGATGTTAGAGTAAACTGTCTTCTATAAGGTCCTTCTTCTCACTACTGTTACTAGTTTACGTAAATAGCAATCACTATGATCACATTATCATTGCTTTATTTTTGCTAATAGTATATTTTATAGTATATATCTTAAAGCTTTACTTTCTGATTTACTAATATTCATTTTTTATATGAAAAGTGCAATACAAATACTGCTGTCATAAGCCCTATCCGCACAGGATTAGTATTACCTGGGGACCTCTGGTCATTTGTAATAATTGCAGAGGTTGTCTGTGATCTTAATCGCGTGCGAATCGGCCATGTCTATAATTTGTAAAGTAAAAATTCCCCCACAAAAGACCTAGCATATTTTGACGAACACTTTTCAAGGTTTTATCCACCGTTTGCGAATAATCGAGGCTGTTTTGGAGTGTTTTGATATAATTTCGGGTGCTGGGTCATATCCATGTCTGCCAACACTTTCGTTTTGGCCAGGGGTCTCCCGTTTGTTTATTTATCAAGGAAACTCTTGTAACATTTGAGACCCGCGATCGCAGTGATCTTCTGTCCGGTTCACGATCACGGGTCTCAAATGCTGACAGGTACGGTCTTATATCATTATACACCATACAACTATAGGCTATACAACTATACGCAAAGCTTTGTCATCACATCCTGTGCGAATACTATTTTAGTAAAGCAACAATTTCAAGATGAGAAAGTTTGTTAAAATAACTTTTTTATGGCAAGCCACTAGTATAAAAACACATTTTACATTCACATCTCTGTTGCCTCCTTGATTACTAAAGTTTTACAGCTACAGTTGTGTAAATGTTAAAGTGGAATTGTATCATTGTCACTATAAAGATCTGCAAAAAAAATATGTTTTCTTGCAGATAGCTTAAACACTCCCCTGTCATTGTCAGTTAAATTAAATACACCCCAAACTTGAGTTACCTGTAATAATAACCAAAGAGCTCTTGGCACCATCGCCCGCAAAATATACGCCCTTATATCACTGTGATGGTCATTTTCTATTCTGGACTTTCCATGTGTGCCAGTCAAAAATATTAAACTGTGGATTAGCATGGCCAGGTGCTCTATTAGCATTCTAACCCTGACAAGTTTAGCTGTCTGTCCAGCGCATCGCAACCTTCATTTCCAATCACCTCGACTGTCTGACGACCCCAGAGGCGTGCGAGAAGGAAAACAGAGATTTTCTTTTGTAATGAGTGTGGACAGAAGTGAATTACCGTGTGCTGGTCTTTATTTTCTAGTTAACCTGCTTATAAGGATGATGGATGATGCCATTGGATGGATTTCAGTATGAAGTCTCAAACAGAGCCTGGATATGTGATAGTTTTATTGATCATTTTCCTAATAATTTACTGGATGCTTCATGTTATCAAGCAGCTTTGTGTGGCATGCCACGTTTAGCTGTGGGGTTCAAATGGTCGATGCAGATTTGAATGTGTCTTGCAACATTAACAATTCCTTTTTCTCATTGTTTCTCACTGCTCTAAATCTGTCTCTGTTGGATGTGATAAAGTTCAAACAGAGCAATATTTTGAAACATCTATAGTGTTAAATCTTATGTAGCAACCTCAATTTCAAAACTAAACACTGTTTACATGTATATTAATATGTGGCGTGTTATTAGATGCCTTCCCTGTGGAGTTTCTATTGTGACAGTAGCAGTGATAAATCACAGCACTAATAGTCTGCCTAATTTTGTGATTATTTTGTAATTAACGTAGTGCGCATCAGCCAAGTGCTATCTTGCAATTTCTTTTAACCTTTTGATGACACTGGAGACAGCAGCACGCTATGAAAACAAACACACCGGCATGGGAAATCGCTCAATGTCACACCTTTGCCGTTTTATGTTGCGTCTCGTCACATTTTTTGTGTCTCGTCACGTCTCAGTCATGGCTCATTAGCTCTGGTTTGTCTTGAGGTAATAGTGTTCTAATTAATTGCTGCTTCCCAAAAATACACACAAGTGGACCCAAGAGGGGCTGGTGTTTGACTGACATAAGCCCCGAAGCAAAGCCAAACCAGGCAACAGTAGACACAAAGTGTGACAAGTGTTCTTCTAAGCGCTGAGAAGCACAGTGAGATGCTAATCACTGAAAGTTAGTCTCTGCCTAATAATAGGGCCATCACATGACAGTTGTGCTTGTTATTTTAACGTGGACATGATTCGAACGTCTCATTTTACTGTGTGTCATTTATACACAGTTTACCAAAACAACTGTTTATATTGTATTCATATGCAAGAATAGAAAAGGGTTATGTTTAAAACATACATATATAAATAAATTGAACATGACATTATGAAATTAATGATTAAATGTGACAATAAATATGCACATTTCATTGAATATTTGTATTTGCTATTTCATGATATATTTAATTCATGAGAAGCTGTACCACTTGAACTACAGGAACTTAGGAGATCAGAAAAAAGGTCCCAAAGCTGTCACTGGGACGGTACCATTTACAAAGGTCCTAATATGTACCATTTAGGCAATGCAAGTTTATTTATTTAGCACATTTCATACACAATGGTAATTCAAAGTGCTTTATATAAAAATAATTAAAATAATCATCTAAAAATAATCACAACAATAAAATGGAATTTAAAAACCTTTAAAATTATATTTAAAAAAACAATTTAAAGTTAATCAAAACAGGTTCAATCAATTTAGGTTCAGATACGTATACATTTGGACCAATATGTGCCTTTGAAGCACTCTTTAGGTGCAAAAGTGTACTTTTTGAAAGAGTACTGTACCTCCCCAGTGACAGCTTTTGACCTTTTTTCCGAAAATGTAGCTGGGAATCAATCCCCAGTATGCATGTGACAGATAGATGTCTTTAACCAAAATTCACAAAATTATGAGTATACGCATACGAGTATAAAAGGAAGATGGCGTGCCCAGTCATTCACCTTTTGGGCTGAGGAACCTGAGAGGCATTCTCGGTCGCTGCAGTGGACGGCGAAGCGTTGTGGCATGAAGGACCTCCATCAGGGAATGGAGGTTACATTCGTAACCGAGACGTTCCTTTTCTGTTGGTCTCTCTCGGGGTCCATATAAGAAACGCAGCGGAGCAACACTGACTGGCCTGGGCGAGTCAAAAGTGAGCAGTACTGCAGATGCTTGAACTTCATCCGGTGGGGGAAATAGGGAAGATGAATAGCGCACTGACTCACCTGATGAAGGGGAGAAGGCGCTTCGCAGGCGTACGCCCAGCCGGCCGCCGGTCTTACCAAATGCAAGACGCGGGTTGACATCAGCTCTACATGAAGGTAGTAGAATCTCGCAAAGGTGTTGGGCGTAGCCCAACCCGCCGCTCTGCAGATGTCTGCCAGAGAGGCACCCTGAGCCAGTGCCCACGAGGAGGCTACACCCCGGGTGGAGTGAGCTCTCACTGCCAGTGGGCAGGGGAGATCTTGGGACCGGTACGCCAGAGTGATGGTGTCCACAATCCAGTGCGCCAACCTCTGTTTGGAGACAGCTCTTCCCTTCTGCTGTCCTCCAAAACAGACAAAGAGCTGCTCAGAACTTCTGAAGCGCTGCGTGCAGTCCAAGTAGAGGCGCAGGGCGCACTGGACACAACACGGTAGGGGTTGGGTCTTCCTCCCCAGGGGGGGCGCCTGCAAGTTCACCACCTGGTCCCTGAAGGGAGTGGTGGGAACTTTGGGCACGTAGCCGGGCCGGGGTCTCAGAACCACGTGGGAGTCGGGTGCCAGACCGTGCCCTTCCCCTGAGAAAGAAGGTCCTTCATCAGGAGAATCGGCCAGGGGGGAGTCGTTGTCAGAAACGTCAGCTCTCAGAACCAAGTCTGGTTGGGCCAATAGGACGCAACTAACAGAACTTGATTCTCCTCTTCCCTGACCTTGCACAGGCGTACTATCGCTTGTCCCGCGGCCAGCTATGCGCAAAGGCGTCCATGCAGAGGGGGGCCTCGGTCAGGGAGTACCAAAGCGGGCAATGGGAGGTGTCCAGGGAGGCGAACAAGTCCACCTGTGCCTGCCCGAACTGCTCCCAAATGAGCTGGACAGCACGGGGATGGAGTGTGAGCGTGACCTGCCGAGAGAGTGCATCGGCTGTCTGGTTGAGGTTGCCCGGGATATGAGTGGCCCGCAGGGATTCCACCAGCTGCTGACTCCAGAGGAGGAGGCATCGGGTGAGTTGCGACATCTGCCGTGAGCGAATGCCACCCTGGCGATTGATGTACGGCACGGCAGCCGTGCTGTTAAAGCGGAGCAGCACGTGCTTGCCCTGAATGAGGGGAAGGAACCTCTTCAGAGCAAGCCAAGCGGCCAGCAACTCTAAGCAGTTGATATGCCACTGCAGGCGGGGGCCATGCCATTCGCCAAGTTCATTGGCCTTTTAAAAGTACAATCAGAGATGATGGTTCTCAAGTTCAAACACCATTCTGTCTCGATACAACGTCGAGAGACTGACAGAAAGGGAACTAGCAATTCTTATTGTTTTAAATTAAGTCACGTTTTGTCTATGCTCTGCTGCTGTAAGTCCTCTAAAAAGGGATCAAACTCCCTATGCACAAAATAGTGTGTGCCCTTTAGCTGTGTAAAGTAGCCTGCTAAGTACAGTTTTTGCAGATGAATGTCAACCTGGAACAAATTAATAAAGTGTCTGTCAAATGAATGATTGTAAATGTACTCTGATCCGCCTGATCGTGGGGACGGAGAGTGTAAGTGTGCAAACTGTAGTTCATATATTGTTCTCTGTGGCTGTTAAACCAAGTGTGGAATCCGGGTGCTCTTACACACAAAAAACAACTAATAGGATTTACTTAAATTTTTTGTGTTTATTTGCACAAGTTTTTGCACACAGGTTTTTGCGCAAATAACACAAAAAATTAAGTAAATTCTATGAGTTTTTTTACAGTGTATTATGCAATGGACAAAAGAGAGTATCAGCTGTTCATGTAAATGCTGCATTCACACCAAACGCAAATTTAGCGATATGCGTGAGTAAATTACATACAAATTCAAAGATGCAAATTGATGTAATCTCGCACCAGGTGATGTGAATGACGCAAATCGACCAGTAGAGCTCATTGATACCTACTGTTCGACACGTCAAAACGCGTGAAGACACTCCCCATCGCGGGATGTTTTTTGCGTCATTGCTCGAAAATATGTAACTATTCCCGCGAATAATAAAGAGCGGAATGTGATGCTTTGCATTTGGTGTGAAAACAGCATTACTCGCATACAGACTAATTCTGCATTTGGAAATCGCTTAATTCATATTTGGTTTAAAAGCATATGTTTTTAATAAAAAAATTCTTTTTTTTTCTTTGCAGCCTTTTAAAAAAATCCAAAATGTGATATTAATTCACTGTATGCACGACCTGCTGCTTATGTATTTCCACCCATATCTCAGTTTTACACAGGGTTCCAGTATAGCATTCTCCCACATCAAAACGAGGTCATAGCGTGGTCTTTTTTCGCATATTCGCATATTAATGAATTGTGCAGCCCTTTAGTGTGAAAGTTGAAGGATGTGCTAATTCTAAACTTTAAAAAAACTTTTAATTTTGAACAGTTTATAGCTTCATGTTTTGTTTAGCTTCATGTGACAGATGCATATAAGTACAGCAATCCTCATTATAGTTTTCTAATGTTTTTGCAAATATTTAATGAAAAATCCTCACTGTCATGTAGTTTACTGAAAACTGATGCATGTTTGTTAAGTAATTACTATTCTCCTGTTTCTTTATAGTGTGATTAAATACAGACTTTAATGTGAAGCTGACATACTTTGTGTAATCTCTCTTACACAAACATGATCCTCCTGTTTTCTCTCTCTTTCAGCATCACATTCTGTCATCTTCCGTTTCAAAGTAAATGGCTGTACGTGGGGACGGAGCGTGGAAATACGCACATAGTGAACATTGAATCCTTCGTCTTGTCTGGATATGTCATTATGTGGAACAAGGCTATAGAACTGTGAGTACAACTATAAAAGGGATTGACTTGATGCAGCCGACTTCACTAATAAACCTGAAACGCTAGTCAATAGGATGTCTATCTCATAATGTGTAAGTCTAATAAAGATACTACAATGTGATGATGTGATATAGAGAAAGTCTCCTGGTATATTTAATGCGGCTGCCGATCTAAATGTGTTTTATTGAGGTCTTTTCAGAGGAGCCCTATTAAAAATGTAACACAAATCTATTTCTTTCTACAATGGAACACAGACCATTTCATTTTCATGGACATTATTTGCAAAAGCAAAATTCCTTGTTTGTTCCACAGAAGAAAGTTGTACAGGTTTGAATCAACATCGGAATGAGTAACTGCTCATGTCTGGATTTTAAAGGCAAATACACTGAAGGCTTTTGTAAATAAATCACAATCTGTGCCCTTTTATTACATAGAAATAGGCATGTTTGTCTTCAAAAAGATTACCATGACTTTACTGTATTTATATATTCATGGTATGATATATGCTTACCGGGACCTGTAGCACCTTTTTAATTTGGATTACAAGCATTCATACAGATCCAAACATGTTGATTAGATCAGCGTTGCCTAAACAGATCTGTCAGAAATCCACATCACACCTGCCAGTGTTACTGTACTGTCACAGACAACTAAAATAACCCTCATCCAAACTGAGAAATAAATAAGTTATCATTTTAAATTATTTCAAACCCCAAAGAAACACTTTTATCCTGTATGCAGTTACACATTTAGACACACTGAAACGCATAAACAATCGTGGGCTCCCGCACGTCTATGGCTTCTTTCATGAATAAATGTGTAAGTCAACACCAACACCTCACTCCCGAGAGTGATAATCTGACAAGAAAATAGCTTGCAAGTGTCAATCAAGACTTCGCCTACACAAGAGCCTCTTGGCGGAATCCCTGCTGACAGACGTTAATGTTAGCGGTGAGTAACCGTGGATGCATTTCTGAAGGACGTTCAGATCCCCTGTCGCCCACTTGTGGCCCAATACAGATCCTTTACCCAAAATCCCTCACCTCCTCGAGTAGCTCGGTGGCTTGATCCTGGTGGTTCATTATTGTAAAGGGCTTTTAAAGGTTCTCATTGGTAAATGCATCATTTTGGGTCATTTATATGCCTTTTTATATACTTCTGCACAGAAGTGGTTTAGTCAGTGAACTGTACTGCTGATTATCAAATGAATATCTAAAGGGAAGGAAAGACTGTGTTTTATTGCAAAATTGCATTTTTAAGCTTGACATGCATCGGTCTGGAGTGCCTTATATTGTAGCAAATGAAATGGTTGCTATAAACATAGTAAGGCCAGACCTTTTCATAAAATTATTTTATTTAGAAAATGCTGTGTTTTTGCCTCCATGCATGCTGTAAAAAGGTGTTTTGATGGTACAGTGTGTGAGAGACCAAAATACCACTGTATGGAGTAATTACTTTTTATATGCCATGGTATTTAAAGTGGCCGTAACTCAGACAGTTTCTGCATATCTCATGTTAATCTTGAGTACGCGGAATATTACCGCACCTTTAAAATATCCGTGTTTAGCTTCATCACATTTATAAAAGACAGATACAGCTGTACGATTATTTCCGAAAACATACGACCTGCAAGGGGGGGGGGTGCAACAAAACACAGACATATGACTCAGTGTCACTTACCATCATGTCCGGCATCTTTTAGCGCTGGGACCACTCCATCTATCAGTTTAGAAACAATCTGCAAATCCAGCATAGATAACATTCCTCACCGAAATGCAGTGAACACACAAACACAGCTTAACTTCGCGAACGCAGAGCTCTTTCTCTCTTGCTCCAGCTGGTTGATGTGTACACATGCTCCTCCCGCTCTCCCTGGTTGAGGCGTGGGCGTGCTCTTTCTTCTCGCTCTGGCGGGTTGATGTGTGGGCGTGCTTTTTTTTTTGTCCAATAAGGGACTAAGATAAGTTGTTACGAAACAGATTTTCATGTTCGAAAAAAACTTTCTGAAACCTGTACGAACGCTGGGGGGAGTGTATCGAGCACAGAAATACTATGCCATATGTCCAACTCGTTTTTTGACAAGTTGACCATGTCAAGCATGAGAAGACAGCACGTTTAACATTGTAAAGAGGTCAGAATGCATGAAACACCGTTGCACCACCCCTTTAAATATGCAAGAGTATGTGAACATTACATTTTGTCTTTTGATCTAATGATGCTCAAATACAATACCACTCCATTATAAGTATAATGCATGTTGACAGCCCATAATGTAATTGCATATAGTTGAGAGACAAATTACATCTTAAAAGATTAAGATGTATCTTAACATTAATGTATCACTGCACATTAAAGGAATCCTATTATTTGTTATGTTGTGACATACAAATTACCATAACATACTGTATTGCACAGTGCCTGTCGATCCTCCTAGTTCTATTACTGCAGTCTACCAGAGTTTGGAGGAAATCTTGTGTGCCGTAGCTTTCACGAGCATGTTTATGTATTCTGTAAACCAGTCACTGTTTTTTAACAAGAAAGCAGCTTGGTAGATTTTCTCAGCAGCGTATGAGAATAGGTGCAGAGAAATGCATACGCACACTCTTGGTATTGGAGAATTCCCTTTTATAGAGGCAAAGTGCAGCTCATTTCAATAAATAAATATGAATAAATATAAACATGGCCCCCGTGTGCCAACAGCAGGCGTCCTCTGATGGAAATCAAGTGCAAGGATGGAAAGGAGAAACAAGAGATTCGTTTTTCCTCCTCTCGAGTCACACATGAATAAGTCAGAGAAAGATGAAAATACGAGAAGGGTTCGGAGAGCGAGAGATTAACTGAGATCTTGTAACCATAGAACCTCCAACAATTCCACGCTGTGATATCACTTGCCTTCAGCTCACAATATCTCCAGCAGAAGTTTGTTTTTCCACACAAACCTTTCCGAAACTACAGATGGAACAAGTTAATTGACACATGTTTTATTTTTCTAAGACATCCTCGCAATGTGCAGCCATGCTCTGTAACCCCGAGAAACATCACTGCATGTGGCCCACGCTGGAATCGATTCTGCACACAGCTTATATTAAACGTCTGTGTCTGTACTGAAGCTCTATCTCAAGGCCTAGCCAAGCATGCTTGGGAACTCTGATCTTAAACATAATCAGTCCTCCATTGATCTGGCCTGCAGCCGTATAAGCTTAACTAACGTCGTGCCTTCATCTCCAAGTAATCTGTTTTACACTTCCAACATCTTGGGAAAACCCATGGAAGAATTTCATGTTGTAGGTCATGCTGCTTGTTTTAAAATGTGGATCGATGTTCAAATTTTTATACAGGACTAATGTTTTTACATAACTTAGCTTCTAATGTTTCTCAGGCTATTTTGGGGACCTGTCAGTGTTCCTCAAGCCTATTAAGGCTTTTAATGGATTCACAGTTTTTGGAATTTCTCTGCATTCTGACGCTAATTCGGGTTTGTCAACCTTAATGAATTACATGGGGTGCGTTTATATTTGGCATTAACATGCGATCTGTATCTGGATGTTGTCCACATACACATTGAAAAGACAAGTGTAAATGCGCTTCTGATCGGAATGTCATCCGATCAGCGTGTCCTGATCCAGAGGTAGTCGAGGACGCATTGTGATCAGATCTCAGTGTAATGTAAACGCAATCCAGACAGTTTATCTACATTTACCGGTACAATTTTACAGAAAACCCCGCCCGGTATCATTATTCTCTCGTCTGTCCGAAACCTGTCAGACTGCAGAGCAGCTGACAAATGCAGCGGAAAGTTTACTCTTGCTCCCGAACGTTGCACAGTCGTACATTTTCCCACGAAATTATCATGGATGCTTTTTTACAATGTATCATTATTTGCAACCTACAGAGGATGTATGTCAAATCACACGAGATGTTTTACTTGACCACTTCAGCTGTATCATCACAGTATTTGTGACTGCCACGAACGGGGTTTACTCGCACACACATCTTTGTCGTTATGGGGACATTTTTTGGTCCCCATGAGGAAACAAGCTTATAAATCATACAGAATTAACTTTTTTGAAAATCTAAAAGAGCAGACAGTTGTGTGTGATTGTTAGGGTTAGGGGTTGGGTTAGGGGTAGTGAATATGATATACAGTTTGTACAGTATAAAAACTATTGCGTCTATGGAATGTCCCCATAAAACATGGAAACCCAACAAGTGTGTGTGCGTGTGTGTGTGTGTGTGTGTGTGTGTGTGTGCGTGCGTGTGTGTGCGTGCGTGTGCGTGTGTGTGCGGAGATAGTAAACCAGACATGCGTGCGTGTGCGTGTGTGTGTGTGTGTGTTCATGTTTGTATATCCCGGTGGGGACCTAAACCTGAATACACACCAACACATGGGGACAACAAAATTGAGGTCCTCATGGGCAAAAAAGCTAATAAATTGTACAGAACAATATTTTTTACAAATCTAAAAATGCAAAAAGTGTTTAATCTATGATCTTTAGGTTTAGGGATAGGGTTAGGGATAGGGGATAGAATATACAGTTTGTACAGTATAAAAACATTACACCTATGGACTGTCCCCACGGGGATAGTCAACCAAAGCCTGTGTGTGTCTGTGTGTGTGTGTGTGTGTGTGTGTGTGTGTGTGTGTGTGTGTGTGTGTGTGTGTGTGTGTGTGTGTGTGTGTGTGCGCGAGTGAAACCCGCCACAGCTCAAGTACAAAAGCTTGTGTAATTTACAAACGTCCTCTGCTTATACTTTCACATATAAGATCATTCATCGTTTTAACCGCGGTTTACTTCCCACCGCTGCCTCGAGTTCAACATGGCTGCGGCGGATACTTTCCAGTGTATCAAATCTGTAATATGTTCATCCTCCCCGTTATACGTGTTGTGTGAAATATCCCCGCACTGGGTCTATTTTTAAATTGCAGGCTTATTAAAATAATGGGCGGAAAACTATAGAGATCCGATCAGATATCCAGATGTGGAAGCCACTTGATGTTGACCAGTGTAAACGCTCTGTGTCCTGATTGTCTGAAGATCCGATCTGCTTGTTCGGATCACCGAGATCGCATTTAATGCCAAATATAAACGCACCCCATGAAACCATCCACAACAAAAGATGAAATCAACAAACCCTAACTCTGCAGATATGATTTTACTGGATGGATGGATGGATGGATAGATGGAAGACACATTTATACACTACCGTTCAAATGTTTAGGGCCACTTGACTTGTTTTTTCATGATCTTAAAAACTTAGATCTGAGGGCTGTTTCTGATTTTTAGGGCTATCTCTGATTCCCTTGGAAATAGTTATCTAAAGAAAATATAATTGTCACAACATAATTTCTTTAATGGCAAAAGTTTGAAATGCCTTTTTTAATGGCTCAGGATTTCTCAAAAAGATTAAAGGTTAATTAAAGATACAGTTCACCCAAAAAGGAAAATTCTGTTTTTATTTATTCACCATCAAGTTGTTCTTCAATTTGTTTCTTTGTTCTCATGAACACAGAGAAAGATATTTGGAAGTATGCTAGTAACCAAACAGTTCTTGGCCATCATTGACTACCATAGGGAAAAATGGCTTTATAAATTTCTTTGTTTGAAAGATAAAAGCAGATATTTTGAAGAATGTAGGAAATCAAACCTAATCAAATCTAAGGCACTTTTGACTGTAATTTTTTCTACTATGGTAGTCAATGGTGGAACTGTTTGATTACAAGCATTCTTCCAAATATCTTTTTGTTCATCAGAACAAAGACATTTATAAAGATTTGAAACAACTCGAGGGTGAGTAAATGATGACAGATTTTTTTTGGGGGGTGAACTGTCCTTTTAAATGCCAGGAGTAATTTTGTTGCAAATTCTTGTTAAAGGGTGGCTACATTGAAGATGCTAAAATTAAAAATATTGATGCATTTCCTATTATTCTTGTATAAAGCATATTTTTATAGAATGAGTACTTTGAACTTTTGAATGATAGTGTACAATACATACATAAATTTGCCTGACAGGCTGATTCATTTACTGCTCGATTGATTCACTGATTAGTCGATCCCCGAGAGGAGATTTGCAGCACGAGAGCATCAACAGTCAGCTGCAGGGAGCACAAAACTAAGTTGTACAACCACACACTTTCATCCCCAAAACAGAAAATCCCCTGTGGTACCCTTAAGCTTTTCAAATCACCAAATTGCAACCAACCAATTTCCTGCGGTTCACCATAATATTCAAACCTATTATCCTCAATGAGATTTCTGCCTCCATTGCCACGGCAACCATCGTAACCACCGAAAGCACTTCAGCGACTCTTATCGCATCCTTTGAAGTTGGACTCAAACAGAGAGAACGCTCACAGCCAGCCAGGCAATCGTCTTTCGCACGACGTGTTAACGATAAACGAGTGCTTTTGGATTTGATGAGCGAACAGAATGCAAACACCAGCTCCGCTCTGCACGCCGGGTCTGATCCGCAGATGCATATTCTGTTCTGCGTGCTTTTGCTGGACGCTTAGGCGATCACACAGGTAGGCAGGGACGATAAGGGTGAGGGAGAAGAGGTTTGTCTTCCTGATAAGCAGGACCCTCCTTATCTCAATTTACTTGCCTGTCATTGTTCCGTGTAAACACACACACACATTCGCATAGAGCTGGTTTTATGGTCAGCCTATGGCCCATCTTATGAACAAACAGAAACATCTCCTAGAAACGTGGAGCGGGATGGTGAGAAGGTACTGTAAATGTGTCAGACAAAAGCAAAGTTAATAGAAACAATTGGCTAATATATATATATATGCTCTGTTTGCGTATGGTATTTCCACCTCTCCCAATGATCTTGTTTCGTGGGACCCATGTATAAAACTTTGAGTGTGTCTGTAGGGTATGCACAAATTTGCACTACGTTTATTTTTATATATCCTGATCTGTGTATGGAAAATTGCATGCGCACATTTCAATGCCCATTTTGTGCATACGTAGTATTTATACATCAGGTCCCTGGTGTTTTAATGCAGTCGATACATCAGTGCGTCACTGCATGTTTATAAAGCACAAAAAAGTATCTCATAAATGGCTCAAAAATCGGAATAATTCCAGCAGAAAGCTTACAGTAAATATAGTCAATCACCTGTATTAAAACTTATTATACATTTATTTAATTTAGCAGACACTAAACATTTTTTTATCGTATCTGTCACTGGATACATCATGCTATAATTTTTTGTAAAGTCTGTAAAGTGTAACCCTATGCTTTTCCAAATGTTCAGATCAAGCCAGGGGCAGTGCTAGGGGTGGGCCCGAATGTTTTTACTAAAGCCCTAAATGTTTTTATTACCATGCCCTGTACGAATCACTTAGGGGCCGTTCACATTTCGAGTCTTTTCCACGTGCAAGTTTGTTATTTTACATAGACGCATGGCAAGCGTGCTCAAATAGAGAACGACGCAGTACACGCTCTTCTTCGAGCCATGTATTCTGACACATATGAGTGTCTCTTGGCTTAGCCCCAGATATCCACTCACCCTATAGAACTGCCCCTGGATCAAGCTATTTTTTTTAAATGTTATGTAAAAATTAGCTACTTAAACAAAAAAAAACTTTTAATGTACTTGTTGATTGACAGAAAAGTGGAGATCCCCCATTGTTATGCCAAACACATAATAATAATATTTTTTATATGTAATATATTTTACATTTATACTTTCAGACTATAAATACAATGTCGTCATGTGCATTTTCGACTACATCTGATCGGGGTCTATAAGTGATCCAATCCCATATGTTTAGATCCTATTTACACCTGTACTTTATGTCTGAGATCGAATTGGCAGAGAGTGAGATCTTAATACATGCATGTATTTGTCATAATTAATTAAGTTATATAATTTATTCTCAAGAAAAGTTAAATAACATGTTGTGTGGTCTTCTGGACATACTGTAAAAATGAACAAAGTGTATCAGCTCACAGCTCACATTCACAGTCAGTCTATTAGAGGACGATAACTGACCTCGAAGCCGAAAGAAATTTTCACTCTTTGTGATGTGAAGAGAATCAGCACTGCTGGACATTCCATCAGACTGAAATTAGATTTGAAGCCCAGCGAGACTTGTTTAGAAATGACATATCTTTCCTATATCCTTTCTGCCTCTGTCCTTCTGTAATGCAATCACTCTTTTTCATCATTTGTTGATCCAGTCAGTGGTCAAAACACTCTCCACAGGTCATCTCTCTCTCTCTCTCTCTCTCTCTCTCTCTCTTACACACACACACACACACATACACACACATTCTCTTTCTTTTTGTCTTTTAACTGAAAATGGGCTAACAGGACTGATGGCGTCTCTTTCCCTCATAGTGTTGTAGAGGCCACTATTATACCATGCCTAATATAATATTATGAAACATATTTACTTTCCTATTTCCAGATCTTTGTTATGAATTATTAATCATGAAAATCTATCAATACGGTTTTCCTGGATAATACAACAGCAGGTTTGAAATTTGTACTGACACCTGTTTGCATTAATGCAGCATCACACAAAAATTGTTGTTTAAAAATGGCTTCGTGGAAATAACCTATTCAAATTTGTAATCCGTGGTTCATAATCCACAGCTTTTTAAAGTGTCCAATGACGGGCAGTAGCAGTAGCACTATGCATATCTGCTAGCAGTTTGCATGACTGCATGACACTTGCTGTGAAATATACGTAAAACATGATGTGAAAGGACTGTTTTGGCCAAATAGAAAATGCATCCTATACCGTAGTATTGCAACAGTGTCATCAGAACACAAAGGGAAGAAAGAGGCTGTGTAAATGACTTATTTTCAAGTGTGTAAAGATATTTTGCCACTGACCGAACTGAGTGTAAAGAGTGTCACATGGTATTTACAGCTCAGGTGATTGTCCAGTAGCTTGTGAATCTGCCTTTTACCTCGTTTTGCCCACGGCAGTCACATTTCTTGCAACCTCAGCATCACTGATAGAAAAATGATGAGTTGACATAAGTAACCTCAGCATCCTTCAGGGGGTCTATACTGTAGTTGCACACCCCTCTGTTCCAGAGAGAGAGAGAGAGAGCGAGAGAGAGAGAGAGAGAGAGAGAGAGAGAGAGAGAGAGAGAGAGAGAGAGAGAGAGAGAGAGAGAGAGAGAGAGAGAGAGAGAGAGAGAGATTTGGTGGAATAGTTTTTTGTATTATATTTCTTGTACTGTGTTCGATGAAAAAATGAATATTATTGAAGCAAACCATATGAAAACCACTAAAAGTTGCCTGCAAGGCTTAGCAGAAACCGTATAATCAATATTCAGCTAAAGTGATAGTTCACCCAAAAATAAAAAAGTTTTTTTATTTTTGCCATTTCACACTTTTATGACTTTCTTTCTTCTGCAGAACACAAAAGATATTTTGAAGAATGTTGTTAACTGGCCCCCATTCACTTGCTGTGGTTTTGTGTCCATGCAATAGAAGTGAATGGGCGCCAGTGCTATTCGGTTACAAACTTTCTCCCAAATATTTCCTTTTGTGTTCTGCAGAAGAAAGAAAGTCATAAAGGTTTGAAATGACAAGAGAGTGAGTAAATGATGACAGAATTTTCATTTTTGGGTGAACTATCAATTTTTTGTAAGCTTTATGTACAAAAACTTGGCCATGCTTTTAATTACTACAGAATATAAGGTTGACTCATCTCTCTGTTTGTAAACACAGAGACAAAATGTGTTTACAGTAATGTGTTTACAGCGCCTTGGGGCATTGATACAATGCTGCAAATAAATGTTCAAAATATCTGTAGTAGTACTATGAAATTATAACCGTACCAAATAAAACATTACAAATGTTAGCATGACACTAGTGAGATGGAAACGCCAACCCAACTTTTACGTAATATCTGTGGAAGAATGCCAGAAAGGGATGTGATGTAATTAAAGCTATAGTATGTTTATATGGAACAAACTCTACCCACAGGAATTACTCCAAATACACACAATTGGGTCATTCACCTAGAAATGTAGTCCACCAAAAAGAAAATGCTACAGATCAAGCAAATACACATGTTTTCTTGAATAAATGAAGCATGTGCATCAGCAAAAATACAAACTGCACATCTCTGCTTTTAAAACTTCTGGTATCCCTAGACTTCAGTTATATAGTAAGTGCATTTTTTGTTTTGGTTGTTTTACCAACTGAGACATAAGTTTGATATAATTTTGATGATGTCTGAAGAGTTTGATTAACCAGAAAAGTTTATTTACATAGATGCATTAACATTCAAATCACAACAACATTTGAGCCACATTAAAACATTGAACTACATGCTTGTTAGTGGACACGCGCCTGAAGGGTCTTCACTCAACATTTCAATTATATCCTATACATCCCTTCACATTTATTTTCCTTTGCACTGTGATTGATCGGTTTTCTGATGCCATGGTGCCGGTGTCAATAATATACTTAGAGGCATTACTGGGTGTTTGGGCTTTTTGTTGGCTCAGTCTATTTGGAAAGTCCATTGCAATAATATTTTCACCAGCACAGACGGATGTATGTCTCTGTGTGTCGGTGTGATTTTTTTCTCTCTCCCACTGTTACTTTGCTATTTTTTTTGGTCCCTCTTGTACTTGCCATATCCTCACACAAAAGCAAAGAAGTCATTTCACTGGAGACTGCCGAAGCACATTTCCCGACCTGTCACTCTCTGCGTTTGAAATTCTGCTGAAAGAAGACCTTGAGTCGAATTCTGACAAGAAGCCTTCCAGAACTTTCTGTCATTCACAGACTGTGTGAATGACCTGGGTAACCTGTAGTCTGAAAAGTGACTGTCGGCTGAGGTGTTTTTAAAGCAAAAGCCTGTGTTTTATTTACAGACCGCACACAGTTTAACAGGCGTTGAGACACTGCACCATAACTGCGTAAATCAGGGTGTTCTGATCAGCCCAAAACACGTCTCTTTTGATGTTTATTTAGATTATTATGTATTGTACTCTTTTTACAAAACTGAGAATGCAGGATGTAACATGAATTTTGTTAAATGAGATATTTTTTATACATTTTTAATCGATCACAGCAGATCAGTATTTCATGGAATGATGACTAAATGATGGAGAGACATTATAACCGGGCACATATCCAAACATGCTTTCAGAATTTGAAAGAGATGATTCAGATGCATGCATCACAGTGGTGCAACAAGGCTTCAAACTGCTCTAAAAGATTGATAATTTTTTTATATTTAATTTGCATAATTCCTTACAGTATGTGAATTGGGTGCTGGATAGCAAAGAAAGCATTAAGAGTGTGGACACGATTCATTCTGGCCCTGTGTTTTTAATTGATTGGTATTATTTTTCATTGAGTTAAAAATAGCTAGTTTAAAACACACCCACAAACCATGTTTTGCTATTGTTAGTTGGTGGCAGTCACAACTGGGGGAGGGATTTATTGTACTTTATTGGAGTACTTTATTCGGCAAAAAATAAGGTATACGCCACTGAGCAAGAGATGATGTCATCAATGTGTTTTTGTCTACTCTGCTGGAAAAATGCTGTCATTTTAGAGGCTACAATAAAAGGAGAAAAGTCACAGAACACCAATCTTGATTTTATATAGTCTTTAAAACATATGCACACTTTTCAGGCACACGATGCATGAGAATGATGCAAATTGCTCATTCAATCATCCTGAAACCTTTTGAAGACATTTCTCTCTCTCTCTTCTCAGATCAACAAAGACACATCCAGGGCCTGTTGTTCATCTAAGTGACAGTCCAAAAGATGAGGGAAAGGTGAGGAGTTCTCTCCTTTTTCTCCTCCGTTGCATTTTTCAAGGAGTCAGGAACTCAAACAACAGAAAGCCCAGACTGAGTAAAAGAATAATTTCTGTGTGACTGCTGGAGTTCATTTCAAAAGCACTTTGCATGCGTTGGCACAGTGCTGATTAATTAACACTCATTTGGATACATGCGCACACACACATACACGTTGTGTGACCTGATGTTCACCTTGACAACTGGTGTTAACATCTAGCATCTTGTATTGAGCATGCATGCTAACATCTTTCTTGCAGACTGTGCAGGCTGAAGTGTACAGAGTTTGTATACCCTAGTGAATGTAACATTTATGTCACGCTTACAGTACAGCAGATTCAATTCAATTTTATTTATATAGCGCTTTTCACAATGTGCATTGTTCCAAAGCAGCTTTACAGGAGCAAATAAGAAAAACACAAAAAGGTAAAACACAGCACAGAGCATGGTGTTTATAGACCAAGCAAGATCATTCTAATAAATAATGTCTAATAAGTAAATAAATGCAGTCTCCCGGTGAGCAAGCCAACACTGCACTGCTGTGGCGAGGAACCCAAACTCCAATGATGAATAAATGGAGAAAAAAAAACCTCGGGAGAAACCAGGCTCAGCCGGGAGGGCCAGATCTCCTCTGACGTGTCATAGCTGCACTCACTGACCACGACCAAAAGCCACCGAGCAAACGTCCACGAAGAACAGGGAGAGCCCACCAGCCGTGACCCAGGAAGCCCCACCCGCCGAAAACGTGCAGGTCCAACCCGGTCCCATTCCGCGATCGACAACAGACAACAGAGGAACAACCATGTAAAAACAGTAATGGCATAATTTACTTTATTCCTCTGTTGTCCGACATCGACCACAAAACAAGACCAAACCAGACCAGACCCACACAGTCCCAACAAATGAAATGCCCCAAACCACAACCAACAAGCCCCCCCCACTCCCCACAAACACACACCCAGCTACCTCCAATCAAAGTCACTGAGTGCAGCAATAACTTCAAACTGCTGTCATGTGATGTAAGTTTAGCATTAAATACCAGTATTGTAAATTTAGCATTAATGTGACAAGTAGTCCATCTTTGCTCTTGTTTGGGGATGGAATTGTCTGAGCTGGGCTGATCAGATGGTTGCTTTTCTCTTAGATGGTGATGGAATTGCCTTGGATGGAGCTGGGATGGTCAGTCAGTCCGCAGGCTCTCGCAGGAGGATGGCACGGGATTTTCAGATGTAGCTGGCGTAATCTCTAGTTGGGGATGGGCATATGACAGGGGGGCAGAAAGAGAATAATTAGCGTAGCTGCTGTTCAGTAACTATGTATTAAGTGAATGCTTGGCTGAAAAGATGTGTCTTTAATCTAGATTTAAATTGGGAGAGTGTGTCTGACCCTCGAATAGTATTGGGAAGGCTATTCCAGAGTTTAGGTGTTATGTATGAGAAAGCTCTACCCCCTTTGGTGGATTTAGTTATTCTAGGTGTTATCAAAAGTCCGGAGTTTTGAGATCTTCGAGAGCGTGATGGGTTGTAGTGTGGTAGAAGCTCTGTTATGTAGGTAGGGGCTAAACCGTTTAAGGCTTTATAAGTAATTAAAAGAACTTTAAAGTCAATACGATACTTAATGGGTAACCAGTGAAGGGTTGATAACATTGGGGTTATGTGATCGTATTTTCTGGACCTGGTTAGAACTCTGGCAGCTGCATTCTAAACTAACTGTAGTTTGTTTATTGATGCTGCAGGGCAACAACTAAGCAGTGCATTACAGAAGTCAAGTCTTGAGGTCACAAATGCATGAATAAGATTCTCTGCATCAGCAACACATAAAATATTTCGCAATTTGGCAACATTTCTAAGGTGGAAGAAGGCTGTTTTTGTGACATTTGAAATGTGATTTTTAAATGACAGGTTGCTGTCTAATATAACGCCAAGGTCTTTAACTGTACTTGTTGGAGTAACAGTGCAGCCTTCAATTTGCAGGTCATAATCCGAAATATTCTGTTTACGTGTCTTTGGTCCGATAAGTAATATTTCAGTTTTATTAGAATTTAAAAGAAGGAAATTACAAGTCATCCAATGTTTTATATCTTCGATGCACTCTGCCAATTTGCATAGTTGGAAGGAATCATCTGGTCTTGATGAGATATATAGCTGAGTATAATCTGCATAACAGTGGAAGCTAATTCCATGTTTTCTAATAATGCTTCCAAGGGGCAGCATGTATATGGAGAATAGCAAGGGTCCTAAAACCGATCCCTGAGGTAATCCATAATTTACTTGCGTTAGATTTGATGATTCCCCATTTAAATGGACAAATTGATGTCTGTCTGATAAGTAAGATCTGAACCATTGTAGTGCCTGTCCCTGAATACCGGTATAATTGTGTAAGCGATCTAGAAGTATTTTATGGTCTACAGTATGGAACGCAGCACTAAGGTCAAGCAGGACTAGGAGTGAGATGTTACCTTTATCTGATGCTATAAGCAGGTCGTTTGTAATTTTAACGAGCGCAGTTTCAGTCCTATGATGCGGTCTAAAGCCTGACTGGAATTCTTCGTGTATGTCATTATTTTGTAAGAAAGAGCACAACTGAGTGGACACTACTTTTTCTAGTTTTTTAGACAGGTAAGGGAGATTTGAAATCGGCCAGGGGGTCTATACACAGTAGCCAATGTAAAAGAAAGCAATGGTTTTTTACTTTCATTTGGAACAATTATGTTCAATGCAACGCATGTTCAACATAAACAGATGCATTATGGGAATTAATATGAATAGGCTTGGGGGACCGATAAGGTTTCAGAAAAGAAAATAATATTCCGTAGTCCTATAGTTGTGTTGGTTATTTCACCATGCTAACATAAACTAAATAGAACGTTTATGTATAGTTTTTTGAACCAACCAATCAATAAATAAATAGATTATTCAGGAGAGATGATGTATGATGTATGATGAATGATGAATTCAATTCAAAAGAGAAGACAAAATGACAAACTGCTGTTTCTTTTCTGTGTCTGTGTATTTTTTTTAGTTGCTGGTAGGTTACGAGGGCGGAACAATAGTAATGTGGGACCTGAGGGCCAAAAGAGCCGACTTCAGAATATATTATGATGAGGTGAGTGTCTCAAATTGATTATAAAATGTATTCTGTTTATAAAGATATAGAAAACATAATATATACAGTATATATACATTTAAAATATAGCAGAAAAAAACCAATTAAAAATATAATAATAAGATAGTTCTGAAAAAACTTGATATGTGACCCTGGATCACAAAACCAGTCTTAAGTAGCAGGGGAACATTTTTAGTAAAAGACAAAAATACATTGTGTGGGTCAAAATTATCGATTTTTCTTTTATGTCAAAAATCATTAGGATATTAAGCAAAGATCATGTTCCATGAAGAAATTTTGTAAATTTCCTACCTTAAATATTGTAGCGAGGAAGGCGGGACGAGAGCTGTGGGGCAGGAAGGCGGGGCCGGTGGCGTGAGTGATAATGAGTATCAGCTGTACGCGCACCGGTCCCGCATGCCTCACAGGGAGCTAGGGAGCATAAGAGGACGAGCGACGGGACTGCCGACGAGAGAGGACTGGGTCCGAAAATGTTAAGTTTTATTTATGTTTGTGTGGCCGGCAGTCGACCGTGAGGTGGCTGCCGTCCTTTTACTTCCGTGTTATTGTTTGTTTATTTTTGATTCAAGTTTATTGTTTAAATGTTCGCCGCTTCCCGCCTCCTTCCTTCCCTACATTGAACTTTGTTACATTGGTGCCGAAACCCGGGAGGAAGGAGGGACATGCTGTCGAAGAGCCCTCGCCGCCGAGCGGCCTCGCGGTGCTGAGGAGTTCGGGCAGCGCGGACGAGGGCGTCCGCCAGCGGCTGCCCGAGATCGTGGTGCTGGAACGATGGGATTCGGTGGGGACGGAGAGCCCGCGGCCGTGCTCCTGGGACGAGGTGGGATGGCGGCCATGGAGGGAGCGCGTGAATGCCGGCTGCCCTCAGCCAGGAGCCATCGCCGGCCGGCGGCCATGCTCCTGGGACGAGGTGGGATGGCGGCCATGGAGGGAGCGCGGGAGTGCCGGCTGCCCTCAGCCAGAAGCCATCGCCGGCCGCCAGGAGGCGGAGGAGGATCGGGCCGTCCACCGAACGTCCAGCACCACAGCATAGCACCGCGAGGAAGAGCCTCTCGGCTGGCTGAGGATCGAGCGACGGCGTGTCGGGGAACCGGACTATTTTTTTTCCTTTCTGCTCCCGGCTCCGTTCTCTCGTCTCGTCGGTGCGTACCCCCAGGCGCTGGGGCTCTCAAGGGGGGGCCCCCCGGGGGGGAGTAAGCACAGGCGCGGTGGTACCCCCCCGGCCTGTGAGGGGCGATGGGGGTATGTAGCGAGGAAGGCGGGACGAGAGCCGTGGGGCAGGAAGGCGGGGCCCGCATGCCTCACGGGGAGCTAGGGAGCATAAGAGGACGAGCGACGGGACTGCCGACGAGAGAGGACCGGGCCCGGAAATGTTAAGTTTTATTTATGTTTGTGTGGCCGGCAGTCGACCGTGAGGTGGCTGCCGGCCTTTTACTTCCGTGTTATTGTTTGTTTATTTTTGATTAAAGTTTATTGTTTAAATGTTCGCCGGTTCCCGCCTCCTTCCTTCCCTACATTGAACTTTGTTACAAATATATAAAAACTTTATTTTTGTGAGTGGATGGCCTGCCACAGTACCCCTGATTAACAACTTCAAAGGCGATTTTCTCAATATTTTGATTTTTTTGCACTCTCAGATTCCTGAGTTTTAAACGGTTGTATCTGAGCCAGATATTGTCCTATTCTAACAACTCATACATCAATAGAAAGCTTATTTATTCATCTCTCAGATTATGTAAAAATTTCAATTTTGAAAAATTGACCCATAAGACTGGTTTTGTTGTCCAGGGTCACATATGGTATTCTTACATGTGTTTACAGTAGGTAAGCATTTATGTTTACTTTTATATGTTTAAGCATGTGTGTCCACATTTGTAGCATGCAACTCTTATTTTTCATCTTGTTACATCTAGTCCTCAGCCAAAAAATCAAGACGACAACAAAAGAACGATATAAATAAATGACGTCTCTCCTGCTCTCCATTGTCCAAATAAATTTACTTTGTGTAGGAAAAAATTGGCTCATCTGCTCGTTTCGTTCCACTCTGTTGCTGATTTACAACAACATTGAACACAAGTCACCTTTTCTCCTTTAATTTCACTCCCTGTGGCATGTGGATGTGTTTAGCATATTCGCATCTTGGCACATGACTTTATCTTTCTCTGTGAAAGAAGAACTTCTTCCTGTAGCCCCAGCTGCCTGTATTCACATCTCAATACGTGGTTGAATCAGAGCGCCGCTAGCAGCGTCACTCACATCCACTGCGTTCAAAACCTTCCAAAAACTCGCCCTTTTCTCCTTCCAGCCCTTTACTGTGGCTTCAGTGCGACAACAGTGCTCTCTGATCATCTGTCAACGATGCCTGTGCAAAGGGAGTCTGGGGTACGGTAGCTCGGCAGGCGTGTGTCAGGGTGGGTAAATGGAAATGTCTTGGGGCCTGCTAATTGCTAGTTTAGATGCCCGCCTGGAATGCCCACGCTTGTGGGAAAAAGTAATTTTAATAGAAGGATTTCAAAAGAGAGAGTGAAGCAGGGATAGACGAAGCGTTTGTGCGGTGGAAGGGAAGAAGACGCGAGGAAATGAGAAGAAAGACAAGGCACGTGTTTGTTAGTGCGGTGTCAGAAATGGTGTTGAAAGAAAGGAATAGATTGGTACAAAAATGTCTATCCCCTTTTTATCTCAGACGAAGTATAGTTAAAGACATACAGTACAGTAGTTTACCCAAAAGAAAATGTTGTCATTATTTACCCACTCTCTTGTAACTTCAAACCTGTATGACTTTCTTTCTTCTGCAGAACACAAAAGAAGATATTCTGAAGAATGTTGGTAACTGAACATAGGCGGTACCCATTGACTTCTACTGTATAGACACAAAACCAATGCAAGTGCATGGGTGCCTTCGTTAACCTTCTTCAGAATATCTTATTTTGTGTTGTGCAGAAGTAATAAAGTTATACAGGTTTGAAATGACAAGAGGGTGAATAAATGATGACAGAATTTTCATTTTAAGTGATCTATCCCTTTAATGCAGTATAGGATGCTGGTGTCCAGATTAACCGGCAAGTATTGTTTCTGAGCTTCACCAGAAAGGCTTGCTCACTAAACCAGCTGTATACCAGCATAAACCAGCATAGACCAGCACTGACGTTCTTTGTGTTCCCTATCTAAACAGACCTGTGACAAATTTTTGTAAAGCTCTGTTTTACGGCACATCACCTCAGTCCCCCTGAACAATCCTAAACACACACACACACATCAAACACCATAAACCCTCTAAACAAATAATCCTGACGCCGGTATCATTTCACTTATTATTTACTGTGGGACATTAGTGAGTAGATGAGTGGAGATTAGGTTGCTTTGATGGTTGAGTAATTACTGATATCGGGTTATTGACTTTCCCTCAGATGGATGGAGGGTTGAGTGAGAGAAAGAGAGAGAGGCTTTCACAAGCAGGAACTATCAGTCTTGTCTTCACCTTTCTAATTTCCGTAGCCAACTAGAAGATGCACAAGTCTGATTTATGGATGAACACAATTGTGTGAAGAACTGATGCTTTGCTGAGCAGCAGCATCTCTCATTCTCTATCTCATCTCTGTTTTCATTTCTCACACTTTGTTTCTCTCATGCTTTGTTTTAAGTGGATATTAAATGCAATACTACTGTAGCACAAGCACAGTTTAATAGCATTTCACAAATGTTAGGTTTAAAATGATAACGCAATAGATATTCTGTTAAAATATTTTGCAAGCATAAACTCGTAGACATAAAAGCCCATAGTTAATTTGATGAATTACACTTGTGATTGAGGAGAACTGACTGCAAAATACTTGCAACGAAAAATCTGATCATAATTTAACTTTTCATTAAACAGGTGCAGCATGGATTAAGTGAGTTGACTAAGTCAAGTCAATTATTGCTCTGCTGTAAATAAGAAAACCATAATGGTCAGCAATTTGGTCGAGTTAAGCTTGCATCATTCTCAACGGTTTTCCCCTCCATATTTTTCTCTTTACTTAAACTTGATGCCAATGTCGTCGCTGATAGCCCTGTGGTTAGTGCGCTGACATATAGTGCCAGTGCACTTGCAGCCTGACCCGAGTTCGATTCCCGTCTCGAGCTTCATTTGCCGGTCCCTGTCCCCTGTCTCTATATCCAAGGCTTTCCTGTCTGCTGCTCTGCACTGTCCTATGGTATAAGAAAAAAGGCAAAAATCCCCTAAAAAAAAAAAAAGACTGGGTGCCAATAAAAGCAGCAAAGATGTTCTATCATGAAACAATATTATGTGGTCTGTCTATGGAGGGATACCTGATCCCTATTTTTCTTGCATCTCTCTCACTTTTTCTCAGGCCATTCACTCAGTAAGCTGGCATCACGAAGGGCGTCAGTTCATGTGCAGTCATTCCGATGGCAGTTTAAGCATGTGGAATCTGAGAAACACGGCTAAACCTTTTCAAGTCACCTTCCCTCATGGTAAGTACAGACACACACACAAAGCATTTAAAGTCCCCGTGAACCGGAAGTTGCGATCGTTTTTACTTCTGTATTTTGATGCATTTCCGAGTGAAATGGAATTTCTAATGAGAAAAATAGTCTTTCTCAGCGATTTGATTGGATGTATTAAAACAGCAATTGCATTATGAAATGGAACTGGCAGTAGACTGACAGTTGAAGGGGAGGAGTTAACGGATGCTCCGCCCAAGCCGTCTAATACGTCATTTGAGATGGATAGTCATTACAGGAAGGAAGTGTATTTTCAGATTATAGCTAAAGATTATAAGGGGAACACGAATTTTATAAAGAGAATGACCCACATTAATAAACTATTTACAATAAACGCTGCAATACTTTCATGAAAAAATAGGCATTGTAATTTTTAATTTCACTGGGACTTTAAACATACTAGCATGTTGCCTAGTGCACAACCTCACTTGTATATGGTCATGTGGAAAAGGTAAAATGTTCATTTTTAAAAGAATAAAAGTCATCACCTCCACCTCATGTAAGAAAATTTCTGGTTATACCACTTTTAGATCTGATGAACGTAAAGGGTGTTTTAAAATCACAAATTATTATGAAATGTTTATTGTTCATATTTACATATATGCACAAATAATTATAGTTTACACTCTAATCTGATATTTAAAATGGAATATAATACTCTAATAACTACAGAATTACTAATATAATCCAAATCATAACCTTAAAAGAAAACCTTTTTCCTTTTAGAAAACACATTTATGAATCATTTTTCAGTTGTTCAATAAACCAAAGTTTTAGTAACCTTTTGGGGACAGATTTGTCCCTAAAGTATAGCAAAATAAACCCACACACAGTTAAATACCTCTTCAGCCATGACTCATCATCTATTAGTGTAAACTGACTCTGACGTAGTCAGCAAACACACCCCCTCAGCAGGTGTGTTCATTATGGAGGATGATTCAGTGTGTGGGTATGATTTGACAGGAATAAATGATTCACTCTCCGTCTTGGTGGCTAAGTTTGTGGTCCTGCCTTGAGCTCAGTGGGTCACATAAAGCTGAACACTTCAAGTTCGAAATTTATAAGTGCAGAAAGTGATTTTTAACTGACAGAAAGGTCCACGGTGTAAAGCAGAAAGAACATGAGACATTTAAAGTGTGAATTACACAACATGACTTTTAAAATACAAGCTGTCACACACTTGGCAATTTTCAATGTCATTTCAAACACTCATGCAGGTTTATATTTTATTATAAATTGTAATGAAAACTCACCATGTTATCTGTTTTCTCAGGCAAGACACAGCGAGACGGTAGAAAAGAATCGTGTAAACCCATCCTCAAAGTCGAATACAAGACCTCCAGAAACAGGTGAAAACACATACAGTTCTTTGAGAACACTAAAAGTGCCATTATCCATACTCGTCTTCTTCCGGCAGGATCCAAAGGTTTGATCAAGAATCTGTCACTGATCTGTCACACCAAAAGAGAATGCCTGACTAATTAACATCTTTAATTCATTCTCGCTTTGAGTCTTTCTAGTGGAAATGATGTTTTGAGTGCCGCAGAGTGATTTTGTCCTTCGATGTGTTTGTGACAGATGCATCTAAGTCCCACTCGAGTACCATTATTGCTGTTTTATCTTGTCACGAAACAATTAAAGTCTATTGCCTGTTTGTGAAAAGCTCGTTTTTCTCAGGAGAGGAACAGAGAAACATCTTTTCAAGAAGCCTCCATCTTTGATCGTTCGCTTGTTTGTTTTTACTCTGCTGTGTTCAAGGAAGTCATAAGTGGCCGTTTCGATGAAATTTTAAATTAGTTTGGCAGTATTCTTGTTATTCAACTTGGTCTTTTCTTTAAAAAATGTCTGAAGGGCTATTTGCACACAGATGTGTTTTCTGGTTTAGCACAAGAGACACATGGAAAGGAAAAGTGATATGAAATATCCTATTATATTTATACAAAAAAACTTTGTGGCCTGTCATTACCGACAATACTCCTCTGTTTGTCGTCATACTGTGATGATCCTATATCACTGCAATAAAGCGTGTAAAATCTGTTATCAGAAGGCTTGTTTTTGGACTGTATTGTTTATTGTTTGTGATTCGTTGGCTGATTTGCTTTAGTGGCTTAAGTTGGTGTTTGTCACATGGGTTGTATTGCATGAAAGCATGCGAATGCACCTTCCCTCAGCAGTTTGTTTTGCTTTTTTGTTTTATTCTTAGCCTGACATCTTCTGCTCACCTTCACACACTTTGTTTTAGATTACAGTCATAAATGTGACAGCATTCTTAAACTTGGGTCGGTGGTCAGAGTGCAGATGACCTCATTATTGTCCAGGTTGATTGAAGGTCAGAGGCGAGTCATTGAATGTCATTGTGTCAGGAGGTCTAATATGATTGTCACTATAGTAAAACAGAGGGGATATTAGACCACAAACATTTGGGAAATTCTGCTTTTAGTGATGGATGTGAGCAGCGCTGTGGTTGTAGTTATCTGTGATAAATTACACAGTATAAGGTAATTATATTGAGAAATGTGGTGTATTAAAATAAAAACATACAAATCAAACAAGTACCCAGCAGAGGAGCAATGTGTCTTAAATGCACATTCAGTCACATAAAGAACAATGTTTCACAATAATCATACTTAGCCTTTTTTTCCACTGTCTTTATTATGAAAGAATTATGACAGATCATGTGTTCATGACTTGGTAAATATTTATAAATCATGGTTGTGCATTTGGGTTTATATTTCTCACTTCAGTTGTGATAAAAACCATTTGTCCAGTTCCCTAGAGAAATTCTGATCTATACCAACACCGGCCATGAGGCAATCAGGTATTATTAATCCTTAAATGGTTATGAAAACTGGGGTCTGTGAATTATCATAATTTAAAGTCTGTCCTGATTCTCTGATAATGATAAAAATCGTCAGAAGCCCTAATCTCCATAAATCGTTTGCAGACAAGTTGTTTCAATCCCACATGCAGCACTTTTTAGTCATTTTCAGCTCAATTTGTAGGAAAGTGTTACTCCAAGTCAGACCACTCATTAAAATTCAACACAGGATTCAATATTTCACCTAAAAAGACCAGCTTTCTATGTTCCAAGTTTCCATGTTTATTTTCTCTCTGCCTCATATACATAAAAACATTTTTTTTCACATTTATTCATTTGGCAGACGCTTTTATCCACAACTTCATCCAGCGACTTACAAGTAGGAGAGCATATAAACATTTTGTCAACACGCTAAACAGTACCGTTAGTTTACAAGGCCATGCTACTAGGAGGATTAAAGCTGGAGTAAGCAAAGGAGAGAATGAACAACAATAGATTTTTTTTTGGACAGACAAACAGTTATTGGTTAGTCAAATAAATGCGGAACAGGTATGTTTTGAGCTGTTTTTTTAAAGTTGTGAAGGATGCTGCAGTTCGGGTGGAGGCTGGCAGTTCATTCCACATGGCATGATAAAGACGGTTTGCTGTTCTCTACTTACACATTTTTTTGTTTGTTTTCCAGTAGCGAAGCTTTCGTCGTGTTCTCTGGGGGTCTGTCGTATGATAAGGCAGGACGGAGACCCACCCTCACCATCATGCATGGCAAAGCCATTACAGTCTTAGAAATGGACTACCCAATAGTGGAATTCATTGTGCTCTGTGAGACGCCCTATCTGAACGGTGAGTAATGTATGTTGAGAATTGTAGTTTTTTTATGTCAGATCTGTAGTAGATTTTAGGAACTTCATTTAACTAATTATCATTATTATGTATTATTACACTGTCACTTTGGAATGCTTGATTCTGATTGGCCAGTCGCAACATTTGCAGGTTCGTTATTCCCAGATAACAACCTCTCAAAACTAGTAACACACGGTAATCTGGATGCAGCAAATCATTTTGACAGGTTTTTTTGACAAGTTAAATATAAATATATGTTTTAATAACATATATGACATTATATTAGGGGTGTGCCATATTGGCAAAAAAACTGATATCTAGATATTTTCTGGGATTTCCCGATAACAATAAGCAGGCGATATTTTGCATCCTATAGTCTTAAAGGAATAGTTCACCCAAAAATGAACATTCTGTCATTAATTACTCACTCTCTAGTAGTTCCAAACCAAACCAAATTTAATTGTTTGGTTGAACACAGAGAAAGATATTTGGACGAATGCTTGTAACTAAACAGTTCTTGGACCCAATCGACTAGTCAAAAGTTTCCAAGAACGGTTTGCTGTCCTACATTCTTCAAAATATATTCTTTTGTGTTCAACAGAATAAAGAAATAGAGTAAATTTTCCTACTATGGTAGTCAGTGGGTTACAAGCGTTGTTCCACATATCTTTCTCCGTGTTCATCAGAACAAAGCAATTTATACAGATTTGGAACAACTCGAAGGTGAGTAAATGATGACAGAATTTTTATTTTGTGGTGAACTATCCCTTTAGTATGTTGTACTAGCTCCATCTTACATGTAACCAGGATATTCATTTTTGATATTATTAATAGAGAATGAGAAAGATTTTCTCATCAAATCCTGTTATCATTCACTCATGTCAACCTTTGTGACTATTACTTGTGCAGAACGTGTCAACCAAACAACACTGAATCCAACTGACTTCCATTGTATGGACACAAAATTGAGACATTTCTCAAAATGTCTTCTTTTGTGTTTCACAGAAGAGTCATATTCAGGTTTTCAACAACGTAAGGGTAAATAAACAATGTTAGAATAAATTATATTTGAATGAACAGAAATGATGATAGTAAACCGTCCCTTTAAGGAAACAGTCTTTAAATGGAATCATTCATGTAGAAACACAACACTCGGGTGTACGGTGAACTGTGCAGGACACAAGCAAGAAGCACACTGGAATAGAAAAGTATAGCCTACCAAAAGCAAACTTGTGTGGGATGCTTATGTTTTAGATTAAAGGTACAGTTTGTAACAATTTTGCAGTAAAATATCCAAAAACCACTAGGCCAGTTTTATATATTTTTTTCAGTTGAGTAATTACAATATCTCAAAGGTTTCCAACTACTTGTAAATTGTCAGAAAATCGCCATTTTAAACAGTGACACGGGGCCTTACCCTTTGTTACCGGCTTTACTGACTGTTCCCGTCTGATTGATGGCCATCAGCGGTGGGTTTGAAGACAACAGATCCCATCATTCCACGCTCCTTCACAGCGTCATCAAGCTAGGCAATTGTTGTTGTTTTGAATGTGCGCCCTCTAGTGGCGGATTTTACAAACTATGGCTTTAACTGTTTTTAAACAAATTCGAACGGCTCGTTCACGCATGATCTCATTCGGATTTGAGCCTTATTTGCTCCCACATCAGAGCTTTGCATTGCGGCTTTGAAATCAAGTCTATATGGATTTATTCTTCCGAACTGACAGTATTCATCAGGAAAACACTAATTAACTCCTCGAGTAATATCACTTCACCTGACGCTGTGTGATCGCGAGCGCGAGCACCTCTGTGCCCTGCCGAACCATTTAAGAGCAGACACAGAGCTGACAGAGACAGCGCGATCGGCTAAATTGCTAACCGTGCTGTGAATGTGCATGTGCAGTGCTTGACTTAAGTATTTGTGAACACTGAGTGCTGTTTTTAGTAGAGCTGAAATATGCGTGACATACTCGGTAATATGATTTCGCACATCGTTAAAACAAGATTTACGACATTATCGCACGCGATATATCTCGCACACACCCCTACATTATATTTACAAATGATTAAACCAAAATGCCTGTTCGTGACATCTGAACGACGTTTCTTACCTTAAAACCGGAATTAAACGGCTTTCCTCACGGAAGGTCTTCATTCGGTAAAAAATAGCTAATAAAATATTTCAAATTCACATTTCATGTCCAGTTTTTTTCTCATGTGGCAAGTAGCCGTGTACTGTGCGGAATGATGTACGAGCAACCAACTGTTATCGCAATTATTTCTGTGATAACCGGCTGCCTGTACATTATCCCTTACTTATTTATTGGATAGCAGATATTTTTAAAATGTGCTTATACAGTAGATTCCTTGCAGTCTTAGTCCCCAACAGAGGTGGACGAAGTACACAACTTCCTTACTTGAGTGAAAGTACAGATACTACTGGTCAAATATTAGTCCACTACAAGTAAAAGTTGTAAAGACAGATTCTTACTTGAGTAAAAGTACAGAAGTACGTGCTTTTAAAAGTACTCAAGTATTAAAAGTAAATTTCCTTTATGTCAGTTGTGCATTGTTTTATTGTCATATACCTTATGCCTCTGAAGCAACCTACTGAATACACCGAGTAGCTCACAGTATCAGTTGTATTAAAGGAGTAGTTCACTTCAAAATTTGCCCCCATTGACTTTCCATAATTACATAATTTCCATAATTTTTATTTCTACTATGGAAAGTCAATGGGGCAAATTTTGCAGTGAGCAACTCCTTTAAGAGCTTTATATGTTTACCACACATATGTTTAGTTTAGATATAATCCTGTATGACCATTTAGCCTAATTATCATCATTAGCCCCCTAGGCCTATATGAATTTATGAGCAGTGTTCTTTTATTTTGTATATTCCCTTTACCAGTTTTAGCAGCAATTTACCAGTAAGTAGTAAGGTTCTTGTAAATAGTAAAGTGTAGAAGCCATGTGTTTGTTGGATTTATTACCATTTGTATTACCATCATTTACCTACAAACATAAACTATAGCTAGTATAATGAAACTATGGTATTTTTAGTTGCTGTGGTTTTACTAAAGATTATTAATTGGAGTATGGTTCCTATATTTAGAAAATGGTAAATATGTGGACACTGTGGTTTTACTGCAAATACCGTCCCTGCTGAAAAAAACAATGAATTTTTGAATTAGAATGAGATTTTTAAATTAAATTCCTCTTTGTAGTGTGTTTTGGGTTTTATTCCAATAGGATTTACCATCGCAGCAATAGAATCCATCACATACAAGTAGACAACAAGTATCCATAGTACAATTCCCATTATAACCATTAAATCCATTACATGTTATGTTGTATTTTGGGCAGGGTTCTATTGTTTTTATTTCAACAGGAATACTATACAACTATAGTTACTTCAGTAAAAACATCATTCATTTTCCAAATCGCTTTAAATGATATAGCAGCAGATCAGAAGTTAACACGCACGTGTAGCTCAAGGTGTATGTGATGCTTATTTACCGTTTAGCCGTTATGCCGATCATTTTCATGACAATGTTTCTATGATCTTTGACTGATCGTAACCCACAGATGATTACACCACACTTTAACATGTGCCGTTTTCGTCTTTTATTGTTCTATTTGCCTTTTCAGAGCGCTATCAATAGTGTAGCAGCGCCTACGTTTACATTAGTTTAGCGGAGAAGATCCCAGAGTTGCCAGATTTGCGAAAAATCTGCCTAATGGCCATTCAAAGCTTGCCGGAAAACCGCAAACTTAGAAAAACTGAAATACTTGGCAACAGTAAAAGGTCCTGGCAGATCGCAAGCCAGATAAATTGAGCACACAGGAAACCCCGCTGCATAGAAACCATTTTCTACTTTTGGACCTTTTTATAAATGTAGTGGAGTAAAAAGTACGATATTTGGCTTTCAAATGTAGTGAAGTTAAAGTACAAGTACTCAGAAAAAATAATACTCAAGTAAAGTACAGATACTCAAAAAGTGTACTTAAGTACAGTACTCAGGTAAATTTACTTCGTTACTGTCCACCACTGGTCCCCAACATACTTTTCTCTTAATGTTTAGTGATTTACAAATGCAATAACAAAATCATTACAACAACAAACTGGAAAGACAATTCATTACCAACTAGAATGATGAAATATATATTACAAAATGTATGTTTTGAGGAATGACAGGTTTGGCTCTGTTCATTCAAGGGGAGAGAAAATATTGTTATATTTGCCAAGATATGCCAGACACTGATGTATACACATACATTGGGCTTCAAAATACACCGCACCAGATGACATATACAGTATTCAGCAAAGAACTGTTTGAAGTGCTTTAAAGGGAAGTTCACCCAAAAATAAAAATTCTGTCATCATTTACTCACCCTTGAGTTGTTCTAAATCTGTATAAATGTCTTTGTTCTGATGAACACAAAGAAAGATATTTGTAATAATGCTTGTAACAAAACAGTTCTTTGACCCCATTGACTATAGGAAACATTACAATGGTAGTCAAAAGTGCGCCAGAACTGTTTGCTTTCCTACATTCTTCAAAATATCTTCTTTTGTGTTCAACAGAACAAAGACATTTATAAAGCAATTTTCCAACTATGGTTGTCAATGGTAGCCAAGAACTGTTTAGTTACAAGCATTCTTCCAAATTCATTTTCCTGTGTTCATCAGAACGTAGAAATGTATACAGTAAATGAAGACAGAACTTTCATTTTTGTGTGAACTGTTCCTTTAACTTGATAAAAGTTGAATGCAGACACACTCTGAAAAACAACAAATGACTCAATAGTTTCACTGTCTGTGAATCAGTACGATTCCAGTATGTTAAATTGCACACAACACACAAAATAAGTCATTATTCCCTTGGTTTCAAGCATAAGCTCATCTTCAGTTCTTCACAGAGATTAAATTATTCTTTATTTTTTAAGTGATGGATTTGTCATTTTCTTGAGCTGTGTTGAGATGTTTGGGAATGTTGTGTTTGTGTTGACAGAGGTTCAGGAGCCATATGCGGTGGTGGTTCTGCTGGAGAAAGATTTCGTTGTAGTGGATCTAACTCAGAGCAAGTGAGCAATCTTTTCTAGAGCTTTTCTTCTACTACCATACATACACACTTCATGTCCTGTGAGAGTGTCTGAATGATGTAACTCAATGTGATGTACCTCAATAACACCTCAAACTGACACTTTGTCCAGTGGCAACAGCACTCAACACCCAATATACTGTATATTGTGTGTGAGCGCTGTGTGGAAAAGGATTTAATTTAGAGTGCGTGCGTGTGTGTGTGTGTGTGTGTGTGTGTGTGTGTGTGTGTGTGTGTGTGTGTGTGTGTGCGTGTGCGTGTGCGTGTGCGTGTGCGTGCGTGCGTGTGTGTGTGTGTGTGTAATGGTAAATATCACTGGAGTTGTCACTCATAAGCATCCGTCAAATGAATCATTATTAAAAGACTGAGCCATGGTCAGGCTTACACACACGCTGGCCGTTTGACACTTCTGCCACAGAGACTTTTGCCAGTTTGACATCAAGGGCCCTACCGTACACCCGGCGCAAGGCAAGTGTTTTTGCTAGTTTCCGCCCGACGCAGTTCTCATTTCCCCATCCTGCGCTGCGTTGTTTAAATAGCAAATGCACTTGCGCTCATTTGTTCGCCCATGGGCGTGTTGGTCTAAAAAAGAGGTGTTTTCAGGCGCAATGTTGGCGCGTTGCTATTTTGAGGAACTGAAAATAGACTGCGCCATAGACCAACTCAAACCTGGTCTAAAGTCTAAAGTCAATGGCGCAATATTTTTTTTGTTTAAAAAAGAGCGCATTAGTAGAAAATGCCCCTCTGGGCAGGTCCACAACGCGCTTTCACTTTATTTATTACACAGAGGGAAGCGCAGCAGCACACAAACATGCCAAATATAAAAAAAATGGATTGCAATGTAAAAGATTATTATTGTGTACATAAAGATAAAAATCCGGCTTGTCATGTAGATGATCTGCTCGCGCGCTTTAACCTCACGCACGAGCAGATGCGTTTCCTCTCTGGAGAAGCGTCCAGTCTTTGCTCTTGCAAACTCCGCCGTGAAAATAGCGAATCCGCCATGGCGCGAGCGCAACTGGCTCTTAAAGGGAATGAGAGATGACACTCTGATTGGTTTATTGCACGTTACGCCCAAAAAACACCCATTGCTCATTAAGAGAATCGGGAGAACCCGTTTAGACCATGCGTCCGGGCGCGCCGACCGTTTTCCCGTCGTTAAACTAGCAAAAGTGGATTCGGACACGCCCTGAGTGCACTTGTGCCCTGCGCTTTAGACCATGTGCTTAGATCGTGAAAATAGAGCCCTAAAAGTTTTCTTTGCTTTAAGGCAATTTCTTAACAAGGACATGCTGAAAAAAACACACTCAAATCCTCTTAGAATTAAACCGTCTTTAGTATTTTTCTTATAAACTATTTAGTTACCTTATTTCTTTTAAAATGCCTTTCTATACACTCCAAAACACTTTTAGGATCTTTTATATTGAAGCAATAAACCAAAAAGTGATTTTACTGCAGTTAAAGGGTGTTTTTAGACAGAATATGAGGCAGGTTAAAGTTACTGTAATGCACTGCCTCAAGTGCCTTATTGCTTTTATAAACAGAAATATAATAAAAGACACCAATATTTAGTAAATCATGTTTATTAGGAATAATAATCACAATGAACAAATTTTCTCTCAAGTAATGTTGTTTGTAAAGCTTGTGAGAAATGATCTGAGCCAGGAGAGATACTTCATTTTTTATTCCTTGGACAACTGAAAGTAATTAAATAGAAAAATATCAGCAATGTTATTGCCTGAGGCATAAGGAAAAGGAACAGGACATGTTTTTTTAAATATTTAATACAAGTAGTCCTCCAGATTATTTGATCTCTCCAGGTAACTCTGATTCAATAAGGTTTGAGACCCCTGCTGTGGGCTGTGTATGGTTGCCTGTAGCAACTTGGCACATTAATATAAAATTAAATTGATGTGGAGACAATTGCAGTCAAAACTGGCTGTTTTGCAAGGGCTTTAAACAGGATTCATCCAATCACAATTAATAGTCACCACTGTCCATTTTATTCTTCAAAAGGTGTCTCTTTTCCTTACAGCTTTCCCATCTTTGAGAACCCGTACCCTATGGACATCCATGAGTCTCCAGTCACGTGCACGGCTTACTTTGCCGACTGTCCCCCTGACATCATACCGGTGCTTTATTCCATAGGAGCCAAACACAAAAAGACAGGCTATAGCCACAAGGTTAGTCAAAATTCAAAACTAATCTATACTTACAAATTTTCTTACTAATCTTAATATCTCTCAGTCTGATATTAGGACATTATCTAATCATTTCAATGATACGTAGTATCTACTGTATGTGTCAAGAAGCTGTGGGTCAAATGTGGGTTAATGTGCTGAGTGTTATTGAATGTGAAGTTTTTGTGTGTTTAGGAGTGGCCGGTCGGTGGTGGCATATGGACTGTTGGATCACAGACGTATCCAGAGATTATCATCACAGGGTAAGTATATGTGTGTTTCCAACCATTAGCTGTGTTAGTTCACTAACATAAATGTCAGCTTTAGGGAGCTTTATTTTATTATTGACAGTATTTTATGCTAGCAGCTTAAAATACAGTGTATTGTGAGTTCATTTACAAAAATATCAGCTTCATCTCTACAGCTTTTATCTGTAGGTATTTGAGATTTTGAGAAATATTGTTATATAGAAGTTTTATGCATTTCAAATGAGAAAAGAACTGCAGTGTTCAATTATTTGACAGAATGTTCTTGTTTTCTTTAAGCTTAAAGGAATATTCAAACAAAAACCCTTTATGAATTTCTCACAAAAGGAGATATTTAAAAAATTATACTTTATAACTGCTTTGTCCCCCGTTGACTGTCATTGTATAGACATAAAACCGCTATTTCTCAGAATATTTTATTTTGTGTTCCACAGAAGAAAAAGTCATATCGTCTCTGTCGGACAATATGATAATATGATGAATAATTACTATTGGTCACCCATCTTGTTTGTTTGGGGGTTTTGCATATATTTAACCAATAAAAATTATTAAAACGGGCCTGACAACACAGTGTATAATTATTGAAATAAAAAAAAATTCCTGTAGTGGCAGTTCTGGAGATACAAGCTTCCAGTCAGATGATATACTGTACAGGTTTTGAACAAAATGCGTGAATAAAGGAATTTTACTTTTTGGGAGAACCTTGCCTTTAAACTTTGCTTTCCAAAAATGTACAGTGTGACACACATCCTTTGCATTTTTAATAAAAACAAAAACTACATTTAATGAAAAACAAACATGAACTAAAATAGATGCCACAAACATGATGGAAAAATAAATTCAAATAATGGCTTTGTAAACAGTCAGGAGAACACTGTCTTAATGTTTATTATATATTATTAACAGTACTAAACAGTTAGGAGCAATACTCCTGTTTTATGGAGAGAAAAAAAATCAAAGTAATTTAGTTCATTTTCAAAAGCACTCACAGTATCAAACTTGTAAAGATGACTTGGTTTCCTGCTGGACTGATAAAACACCCTGAAACTGTGTAAAGTCAGCTATCAGATTAGAGCTTCACATATCTAGAAAGTGCTTTTAAGTTTTGGCAGAGTTATGCAAACGGTGAGTGAATGGACTGTAGGGGGTCCATGAATACACCGTCAGATGTTGAGACTGGCTAAATACAGCTGATATTTGCCCTGTGATTGAAGTGAAACGTTCTGCCACAGGAGGAGGTCATTTTTGATATTTTTATTTGCTTCAAAACTCTGGATTGATTTTGTTTTTGTTCCGTTCTTGTGTTCATCGATTGTGTTCATTTTCATTTGAAGTCAATGATGTCTCAAATGTGCCCTTCTGCTTTGCCCTCATTGGAAAATGTACCGCTTTAATTCAATAGCGCTATTGACCCTGCATGTTGTTTTCTCTGCGTCTCTTATTATAGCTGTCATTCCCCACATCCTCTTACGTGGTTTAACACAAACGCGCATTCGCTCATACAATCGCTCTTTGTCCTTCCTTTTTGTCGTCCTGCCCAGGCATGCAGACGGATCGATAAAGTTCTGGGATGCCACAGCGAGTAAGTGTCTTTGCTTTTAAGAGCTTGCTCGCCCCTTTCGGCTTCACGCTGTTTCTGTCTGACTTTCTTACTGACTTTTTAACATCCCTGGATGCTTTGTGATGTTATAACAAGTTCTGCCTCTATCAGTCACACTGCAGATGTTGTATAAGCTCAAGACGTCAAAAGTGTTTGAGAAGCCAAAAACCGGAGAGGTGGGGCGAAGCGTTGAGCTGGTGGAGGAAGACCCCTATGCTGTTCAGATGATCACTTGGTGCCCACAGAGTCGTATCTTTTGCGTGGTGGGCATCAGTGCCCACGTCATCTTATATCGCTTCAGCAAGTACGACGCCAACACCACCATCACAGTGAGTTTTGGATATTTGAAGGTCACCAAACAAGTCCCAGAAAACCTTTTTTGTGTAGCCATTGATACGCTTTGTAAGGCAAGAAAGTTGAAGTACATACTGTGAAATTGATGGATTAAACTGCCCGTGTTTTTGTTTGTATTTGTGTGTGTGCTTATTCCTTTGAAGTCTCTAGAGGTGCGGCTACAGTGCGAGATGGAGGACGTAATCTCTCCCTCAGATACAGAAAACACCCCGTGTTTCTCTGACCCCAGCGGCCATTCGCCCCAGCTCCACAGTCCGCGCAGCAATACACCGGACAGCGTACGGGACAGCATCCCCTGCCTTAAGTAAGATATCGAGTCATTTATCAGATCACATTTGCAAAGAAACATCAGACTTCTCAATCTCTTTTGCTAGGAACAAGACAGTTATTAGATTGATAACTAGATAAGAGAACATATGAAGTAGCTTTAAGGCAAAGGAAATTGCAGACTAACTTTTAATATGCATCTCTAAGGGTTAAAGATCGAATGATCCGAATGCCTCCCGGGTACCAGGCGGAGCTTGTGCTTCAGTTACTATGGGTAGATGGCGAGCCACCACAACAAATCACCAGCCTGGATTTAAACTCTGCGTACGGCTTGTAAGTGACATCACCTCTTTAATTTTGTCTTTTTTATTCATCCAATAGAATGTTTCCTTTTTATATTGTCACCTTATTATAATTCCCTTACAAAACATTACATAAGGAATTACATAAAATTGTGCTGAATGCAATTTTGCTTGGCATAATTCCCCTGCTTGGTTATTTTTGAGTGCTGTGCTGTAGAAGATAGCTGTGATTTGGCTCATACAGCATCACTCCGTCAACTCTATAAAACGTCTCTTTAAAATGCTGAAAATGCACTTTTCTACACAGCACGTCTGGATATCCGCCCGGTTATAACGTTTTTCTCTATCATTTGATGAATTACTGCTGCCGTGTTCACCAGACAATGTAAACAAACGTTTCCTTTTAACAAAATTCCATTTACCACCTGCTTTCTGTGGTGGCTCAGCATTAGTTAGGCCAGGCAAATACAGCTTATTTGTGTGGATACGGCACAAACTCTATTGTTGAATAAGTCTGATTTACATAGAACCGTGCGAATGTTTGCGCTGAAAGGACTGACAGAGATTTAATTGAAATATGCATGTGCAGCGCTGTACTTATGCAGCATTAAACTAAATTACAGGTGGCTAGTGAAAGAGACACAGGTGTTATTAAAAGTGAATTCACTCTGTTATGCTGTTTTCTCTCCAACTAATTTGACTCCTTTCTTGTTTTTAATGTAACAAATATTCCATCACCAATAATGATCTTTACCTTTCAGGGTGTTTGATGGTTTTGATTGAAGTTGTGACATCATGATTTGGCCTCTATTTAAATAATGCACTTGTTGTCACCCTGTTTTGATTCACTCGTAACCGCTCACAACCTTTTTTTTATTTAAGCATCATTACCAGAGCAAAGGTTGCCATGGTGATGTGTGGCTTCAATGAACACAATGAAAGAGTTCAAGATTAAATGTCACTGCACATTCAGATTCATTCAAACAGATTTGCTTTATCTCGTAAAAAAATATCTGTATTGGGTTATGTGATAGGCGACTGTGCTGGAGGTTTGTTTTAAAATGTAAAAAAGTCTTGCAGTACAGATGCAGATATTTGCTTATGAAGCCACTCTAAAAAAAACTGAACACATCTCTGTGTGATATTTCTTAGACAACACATTTTGTGTTACTTTTAACACAACTTAAAAAGTTACAAAATCGACACAAAATGACACACAATGTGTTAAATAGCATTACACAAACACATCCTTTTGAGAGTGCACCCTGCTTACAATAGAACAACAATAGAACCCTGTTCAAAACACAATAGAAGCTGTAATTTAATGTTGTCTACTGGTATGTGATTAATTCTATTGGTGGGGTGTTAAATCCTTTTGGAATAATGCCCAAGACACACTACAAAAAGTAATTTTGTAATGGTTTTAACGGAAAACGTTAATGGTTTATAAAGGCATTTTAATGCAAACCATTAGAATTTCTTTGATGGCTTCTATTGGGTTTATGTTGTTTTATTCAGCAAGGCAGAAATTTACAGACTACCTAAAACCTGGTCACTAAGTGTTTATGTATGTTATTTGTCCAACCACCGGCAAATAATGGATAGTTTACCTGGGTGTTCACAGCTCTGAGGTATGTGGTGATTCACAGCAGATCGAATGAGCCAAAAATAAACAATGCTTAACTTGTTGTAACGTCTCTGGTAAATTGAGCTGTGGAACCCAAGTGCATTTTGTTTAAACACGATTCCAGGTATTTGCCAAAAAGCAGATGAGATCAAAAGCCCTAAGGCCCCCCCCCCCCAAAAAAACATCAGGGCTATAAATACACATGAGCTAATGACATAACAAGACTAATTAACAAGAAACACCTGGACACTATTAAGAAAGGCTCAAAGGCCTGAAAGATTTTATGAAGTTAGTTGAACAAACCAAACAAATCCATCACTGTTTCTGCGGTGTCACAAAACTTGCTATAAACCTCCTCAGTCGACTCAAAGGAGTTTGTTCTTGAAATAATGATTGACCTGGTGTTTCTGAACAGCTGGTCATTTGAACATGGAGAGACTCCGAGTGATTTATTTCTCTGCTGAGAAACATTTAATCATAATGAAGAAAATGAAGTATTTGAACACATTTACACTGAACGAAGAAACACGTCTGTTGTTGCAAGAGCATGACATAGCCGCATTATTAATGGATAAATATAATATACAAATTGCTGGAATATCAAGGCCAATGCATATATCTTAGGGCTGTCCCATCTATTAATCGCGATTAATTGATTGTGCTTTTATAATATATGTGTGTGTGGGAGGTGTGTATTTATATGTATATAAAACACAAACATACATGTATATATTTAAGAAATATGTGTAATATATTTTTATATTATACATCAATTAAGTTATATTTAAACATAAATTGATATATATATATATATATTTATTTAAATTTGTATTATATATATATACATGTTTATGTGTGCCTTTATACATACAGTACATATAAATACACTGGCCGTCCCAAAAAAAGTCACCACCTGGGCAGTGCTATGACCTGGGGTTGCTGCAGTTGGTCAGGTCTAGGTTCAACGCTGCGCCTCACAAATTGAACCAAAACTCAGCAGCATGTCACAGTTTTTTTCCCTTTCGTTTGGTTAATCTGTTAATTGTTAATATTCCGCGGATATTTATTTGTGTCACATGTTTTGCATTATGCATTGAAGGGAACTTGTCATGATGGACACTTCAGAGAGAAATATTTGTGTTGTTTGACAAATGCTGTGAAGAGATGCAGAAGAACTGATGAAATATGGTTAACGGATTATTAAATGCGTTTCCATTTAGGCTTTCTTGTGCACAATTTTAAAACATCTAAATAGTTATATAGTAGAAGAGATTGCACCCTTGCACAGATTGCACATTTCGTTATTTCTCCCCACCCCACTAACTTGCCGGAACTGTCACGCCCCCTTGTTCCAGCACCTCGAATTTACAAATTAAGCACTGGCCCAAAATGAGGTCAGCTGACTACCTGAATATACTGGAATTTTTTCTTCCCTGATGGCATGGGCATATTCCAAGATGACAATGCCAGGATTCATCGGGCTCAAATTGTGAAAGAGGGGTTCAGGGATCATGAGACATCATTTTCACACATGGATTGGCCACCACAGAGTCCACACCTTAACCCTATTGAGAATCTTTGGGATGTGCTGGAGAAGACTTTGCGCAGCGGTCCGACTCTCCCATCATCAATACAAGATCTTGGCGAAAAATTAATTCAACTCTGGACAGGAATAAATGTTGTGACATTGCAGAAACTTATCGAAATGATGCAACGTCGAATGTGTGCCGCCGTGATCAAAGCTAAAGGTGGTCCAACGAAATATTAGAGTGTGTGACTTTTTTTGGACGGGCATGTCTTTTTGCTTTGTTGGGAGTGATTGGCAAAAAATATATATTGGGATTATTCAATTGCCTCTTACTGTCCAATCCCTAGTGTCCATACACAGTTTATTCCTGTGAGTGGGCTGTAAGAGCTTCACGTGTGACTGACACATTTAATATATAAAATTTTGTTGCTTTGATTTTGAAGTGTAAGTGTGTGTGCTCATATAGGTTGGCTCTAGGTAACTGCAATGGTTTGGCAGTTGTCGACTACCTGCAGAAAACTGTCCTTCTGTGCATGAGCACTGTGGAACTGTATGGATCTTCAGACCCTTTCCAAAGACTAACACGCTCTCCTAGGAAGAACCGGCAGTCCACATCAGGTACAAACACAATCTGTCTCATAGCCTACAGATATTCTAGTTAGATATTCAAGGTATTCAATTCTTTCAGCTTTGAAAAACAAAGGGTCTCATTCACTAATAATTCTGGTTGTTTCGGAGGATTATTCTATATGTGAAACCATTTGTTGGGGTTAAGAATTATCATAATACACAAAGAAATAGTTTTGTACATTCTCATGTATTCATCAGATGTTCTTTGCACATGTTTTTGAGAGCAAGTGCAATAAAGGTAGGCCTAAAGATTTTTTTTCGAAAACAACTGAAACCCAATGAGCACCTTTTATGTAGTCTAGACTACAAGTGATTGCATTTATTTTTAGAACCTATCCTAGATCAAGTATCAACGTTTTACATTTATTTGTAATTTTGTCTTTTTTGTAAAAGACTTATTAAAAGGCCACTTAGCTGATTATTATTTATTATTATTTTGACGTAATGTTTCTACACGGCAAAAATTATGTACTTTTTGTCTTGTTTTCCAGTGCAAATAACTAAAAATGCAATACATTTACTTGATAAGGAAAGTGACCTAAGATACTAACTCTAGTTTTTTGAAAGAAAATATAAAAATTAAGTTTATATTTGCCAATGGGTAAGAAAAATAAACTTAAATTAAGAGGTAAAACTTAATTCAAGTTTATTTTTCTTACTCTATTGGCAGATATTTTTGCGTGTTATTAGCATAAACTGCACTTAAAGAGGTGCTGCAACGTTTTGTCATGCATTCTGACTTCTTTACAATGTTAAACGGGCTGTCTTCTCATGCTTAACATGGTCAGCTTGCCAAAAAACGAGTTGGGCGTATTAAGTAGTATTTCTGTGCTCGATACACTCCCCCCAGCGATCGTACAGGTTTTTTAAAGTTTTTTTCAAACATATAAAACTGTTTCGGAGCAATTTTTCTTAGTCCCTTATTGGACAATTCTCCCGGAAAAGCACGTGGCACGCCCCAGCAAGGAGAGCAGGAGAAGGAGCATGCGCAGACGTCACTTTCACTTGTGTGCAGGAGAGAGAGAGAGCATACGTTCGCAAAGTTCGGGTGTTTGTTTGTTCACTGCATTTGGGTGATGAATGTTATATAAACGGTGGATATAACGCTGGATTTGGAGATCGTTTGAAACTGATATATGGAGCCGTCCCAGCGCTAAAAGATGCCGGACATGAACCGCATGCAGTGAGTGAAACTGATGTCTGTGTTTTGTTGGCAATGGGTGCGCACGTGCTTTAGTTCAGCCTACCCCTCCCCCCCGCACGCGCCGTATGCTTTCGGAAAAAATCGTACAACTGTATCTATCTTTTATAAATGTGATCAAACTAAATACTCTTCGAAGATACGAAGTATGCAATACTACTCTATACGTACTCCAGATATGAGATTGGCAGAAACCGCGTGTGTTAGGGCCACTTTAATATTGATGCTGCGTCTGAAATCGCAAACTGTGACAGTGCATACTGAATTTGAATAAGTACCTACCTATCGACCTATCGACCATTAAAACAGTATATATATAGTATGAGTGGGAGTAGTACGAATACATTTCGGACATACTGCGTCCGCCATGTTTTATTGTCATGTGACCCTTATGTTCTTTGACCTATGATGTAGTAACAACAACCTGTACGTTGGCGTTGATAAAAACATAATTTAGTCTCAATAAATTCTTTAAAGTTTTCCGCTATTTTTGTTAGTTTTACTTTTGAAATTTGACTGTTGCTCAGCTCCCGTGGTATCGTGGGATACAGTAGTGTCCATCCAATGCACACTCACAAATCTCAGCAGAAGCAGTAGACCATCTGGGTATTTTTCGCCAACTGTTTTTTTGCATACTGAGGTTTCGGACATACTATTCCGGGCTCATACTGATTATCGCCTACTATATAGTATGAAAGTAGGCGATTTCGGACGCAGGGCAAGACTTATTATCTAAGCTTATTTTTCTTCCCAAAATGTATCTTAATTGAAGAATTGTTAGATATTTGTACTGCAAAACAAGGCAAAATACTAAATAAGTATGTNACCAAAGGTGAATGAATGAGCACGCCGGCTTCCCTCTTATACCCGGACATCCGGGGAGGAGTCCGGAATGCAAATTTCATTCGCCAATTTTCATTGGCCTTTTCTAAATACTCAGAAGATGATAGGTTCTCAAGACAAACCCCATTCTGTCGGTTCGACACAACGTCTCGTTCCCTCCATCAGGGAACCGAGGTTACATCCGTAACCAAGACGTTTTACTGCAAATACCATCCCTGCTGAAAAAAACAATGAATTTTTGAATTAGAATGATATTTTTAAATTAAATTCCTCTTTGGAGTGTGTTTTGGGTTTTATTCCAATAGGATTTACCATCCCATCAATAGAATCCATCACATACAAGTAGACAACAAATATCCATAGTACAATTCCCATTATAACCATTAAATCCATTACATGTTATGTTCTATTTTGGGCAGGGTTCTATTGTTTTTATTTCAACAGGAATACTATACAACTATAGTTACTTCAGTAAAAACATCATTCATTTTCCAAATCGCTTTAAATGATATAGCAGCAGATCAGAAGTTAACACGCACGAGTAGCTCAAGGTGTATGTGATGCTTATTTACCGTTTAGCCGTTATGCCGATCATTTTCATGACAATGTTTCTATGATCTTTGACTGATCGTAACCCACAGATGATTACACCACACTTTAACATGTGCCGTTTTCGTCTTTTATTGTTCTATTTGCCTTTTCAGAGCGCTATCAATAGTGTAGCAGCGCCTACGTTTACATTAGTTTAGCGGAGAAGATCCCAGAGTTGCCAGATTTGCGAAAAATCTGCCTAATGGCCATTCAAAGCTTGCCGGAAAACCGCAAACTTAGAAAAACTGAAATACTTGGCAACAGTAAAAGGTCCTGGCAGATCGCAAGCCAGATAAATTGAGCACACAGGAAACCCCGCTGCATAGAAACCATTTTCTACTTTTGGACCTTTTTATAAATGTAGTGGAGTAAAAAGTACGATATTTGGCTTTCAAATGTAGTGAAGTTAAAGTACAAGTACTCAGAAAAAATAATACTCAAGTAAAGTACAGATACTCAAAAAGTGTACTTAAGTACAGTACTCAGGTAAATTTACTTCGTTACTGTCCACCACTGGTCCCCAACATACTTTTCTCTTAATGTTTAGTGATTTACAAATGCAATAACAAAATCATTACAACAACAAACTGGAAAGACAATTCATTACCAACTAGAATGATGAAATATATATTACAAAATGTATGTTTTGAGGAATGACAGGTTTGGCTCTGTTCATTCAAGGGGAGAGAAAATATTGTTATATTTGCCAAGATATGCCAGACACTGATGTATACACATACATTGGGCTTCAAAATACACCGCACCAGATGACATATACAGTATTCAGCAAAGAACTGTTTGAAGTGCTTTAAAGGGAAGTTCACCCAAAAATAAAAATTCTGTCATCATTTACTCACCCTTGAGTTGTTCTAAATCTGTATAAATGTCTTTGTTCTGATGAACACAAAGAAAGATATTTGTAATAATGCTTGTAACAAAACAGTTCTTTGACCCCATTGACTATAGGAAACATTACAATGGTAGTCAAAAGTGCGCCAGAACTGTTTGCTTTCCTACATTCTTCAAAATATCTTCTTTTGTGTTCAACAGAACAAAGACATTTATAAAGCAATTTTCCAACTATGGTTGTCAATGGTAGCCAAGAACTGTTTAGTTACAAGCATTCTTCCAAATTCATTTTCCTGTGTTCATCAGAACGTAGAAATGTATACAGTAAATGAAGACAGAACTTTCATTTTTGTGTGAACTGTTCCTTTAACTTGATAAAAGTTGAATGCAGACACACTCTGAAAAACAACAAATGACTCAATAGTTTCACTGTCTGTGAATCAGTACGATTCCAGTATGTTAAATTGCACACAACACACAAAATAAGTCATTATTCCCTTGGTTTCAAGCATAAGCTCATCTTCAGTTCTTCACAGAGATTAAATTATTCTTTATTTTTTAAGTGATGGATTTGTCATTTTCTTGAGCTGTGTTGAGATGTTTGGGAATGTTGTGTTTGTGTTGACAGAGGTTCAGGAGCCATATGCGGTGGTGGTTCTGCTGGAGAAAGATTTCGTTGTAGTGGATCTAACTCAGAGCAAGTGAGCAATCTTTTCTAGAGCTTTTCTTCTACTACCATACATACACACTTCATGTCCTGTGAGAGTGTCTGAATGATGTAACTCAATGTGATGTACCTCAATAACACCTCAAACTGACACTTTGTCCAGTGGCAACAGCACTCAACACCCAATATACTGTATATTGTGTGTGAGCGCTGTGTGGAAAAGGATTTAATTTAGAGTGCGTGCGTGTGTGTGTGTGTGTGTGTGTGTGTGTGTGTGTGTGTGTGTGTGTGTGTGTGTGTGCGTGTGCGTGTGCGTGTGCGTGTGCGTGCGTGCGTGTGTGTGTGTGTGTGTAATGGTAAATATCACTGGAGTTGTCACTCATAAGCATCCGTCAAATGAATCATTATTAAAAGACTGAGCCATGGTCAGGCTTACACACACGCTGGCCGTTTGACACTTCTGCCACAGAGACTTTTGCCAGTTTGACATCAAGGGCCCTACCGTACACCCGGCGCAAGGCAAGTGTTTTTGCTAGTTTCCGCCCGACGCAGTTCTCATTTCCCCATCCTGCGCTGCGTTGTTTAAATAGCAAATGCACTTGCGCTCATTTGTTCGCCCATGGGCGTGTTGGTCTAAAAAAGAGGTGTTTTCAGGCGCAATGTTGGCGCGTTGCTATTTTGAGGAACTGAAAATAGACTGCGCCATAGACCAACTCAAACCTGGTCTAAAGTCTAAAGTCAATGGCGCAATATTTTTTTTGTTTAAAAAAGAGCGCATTAGTAGAAAATGCCCCTCTGGGCAGGTCCACAACGCGCTTTCACTTTATTTATTACACAGAGGGAAGCGCAGCAGCACACAAACATGCCAAATATAAAAAAAATGGATTGCAATGTAAAAGATTATTATTGTGTACATAAAGATAAAAATCCGGCTTGTCATGTAGATGATCTGCTCGCGCGCTTTAACCTCACGCACGAGCAGATGCGTTTCCTCTCTGGAGAAGCGTCCAGTCTTTGCTCTTGCAAACTCCGCCGTGAAAATAGCGAATCCGCCATGGCGCGAGCGCAACTGGCTCTTAAAGGGAATGAGAGATGACACTCTGATTGGTTTATTGCACGTTACGCCCAAAAAACACCCATTGCTCATTAAGAGAATCGGGAGAACCCGTTTAGACCATGCGTCCGGGCGCGCCGACCGTTTTCCCGTCGTTAAACTAGCAAAAGTGGATTCGGACACGCCCTGAGTGCACTTGTGCCCTGCGCTTTAGACCATGTGCTTAGATCGTGAAAATAGAGCCCTAAAAGTTTTCTTTGCTTTAAGGCAATTTCTTAACAAGGACATGCTGAAAAAAACACACTCAAATCCTCTTAGAATTAAACCGTCTTTAGTATTTTTCTTATAAACTATTTAGTTACCTTATTTCTTTTAAAATGCCTTTCTATACACTCCAAAACACTTTTAGGATCTTTTATATTGAAGCAATAAACCAAAAAGTGATTTTACTGCAGTTAAAGGGTGTTTTTAGACAGAATATGAGGCAGGTTAAAGTTACTGTAATGCACTGCCTCAAGTGCCTTATTGCTTTTATAAACAGAAATATAATAAAAGACACCAATATTTAGTAAATCATGTTTATTAGGAATAATAATCACAATGAACAAATTTTCTCTCAAGTAATGTTGTTTGTAAAGCTTGTGAGAAATGATCTGAGCCAGGAGAGATACTTCATTTTTTATTCCTTGGACAACTGAAAGTAATTAAATAGAAAAATATCAGCAATGTTATTGCCTGAGGCATAAGGAAAAGGAACAGGACATGTTTTTTTAAATATTTAATACAAGTAGTCCTCCAGATTATTTGATCTCTCCAGGTAACTCTGATTCAATAAGGTTTGAGACCCCTGCTGTGGGCTGTGTATGGTTGCCTGTAGCAACTTGGCACATTAATATAAAATTAAATTGATGTGGAGACAATTGCAGTCAAAACTGGCTGTTTTGCAAGGGCTTTAAACAGGATTCATCCAATCACAATTAATAGTCACCACTGTCCATTTTATTCTTCAAAAGGTGTCTCTTTTCCTTACAGCTTTCCCATCTTTGAGAACCCGTACCCTATGGACATCCATGAGTCTCCAGTCACGTGCACGGCTTACTTTGCCGACTGTCCCCCTGACATCATACCGGTGCTTTATTCCATAGGAGCCAAACACAAAAAGACAGGCTATAGCCACAAGGTTAGTCAAAATTCAAAACTAATCTATACTTACAAATTTTCTTACTAATCTTAATATCTCTCAGTCTGATATTAGGACATTATCTAATCATTTCAATGATACGTAGTATCTACTGTATGTGTCAAGAAGCTGTGGGTCAAATGTGGGTTAATGTGCTGAGTGTTATTGAATGTGAAGTTTTTGTGTGTTTAGGAGTGGCCGGTCGGTGGTGGCATATGGACTGTTGGATCACAGACGTATCCAGAGATTATCATCACAGGGTAAGTATATGTGTGTTTCCAACCATTAGCTGTGTTAGTTCACTAACATAAATGTCAGCTTTAGGGAGCTTTATTTTATTATTGACAGTATTTTATGCTAGCAGCTTAAAATACAGTGTATTGTGAGTTCATTTACAAAAATATCAGCTTCATCTCTACAGCTTTTATCTGTAGGTATTTGAGATTTTGAGAAATATTGTTATATAGAAGTTTTATGCATTTCAAATGAGAAAAGAACTGCAGTGTTCAATTATTTGACAGAATGTTCTTGTTTTCTTTAAGCTTAAAGGAATATTCAAACAAAAACCCTTTATGAATTTCTCACAAAAGGAGATATTTAAAAAATTATACTTTATAACTGCTTTGTCCCCCGTTGACTGTCATTGTATAGACATAAAACCGCTATTTCTCAGAATATTTTATTTTGTGTTCCACAGAAGAAAAAGTCATATCGTCTCTGTCGGACAATATGATAATATGATGAATAATTACTATTGGTCACCCATCTTGTTTGTTTGGGGGTTTTGCATATATTTAACCAATAAAAATTATTAAAACGGGCCTGACAACACAGTGTATAATTATTGAAATAAAAAAAAATTCCTGTAGTGGCAGTTCTGGAGATACAAGCTTCCAGTCAGATGATATACTGTACAGGTTTTGAACAAAATGCGTGAATAAAGGAATTTTACTTTTTGGGAGAACCTTGCCTTTAAACTTTGCTTTCCAAAAATGTACAGTGTGACACACATCCTTTGCATTTTTAATAAAAACAAAAACTACATTTAATGAAAAACAAACATGAACTAAAATAGATGCCACAAACATGATGGAAAAATAAATTCAAATAATGGCTTTGTAAACAGTCAGGAGAACACTGTCTTAATGTTTATTATATATTATTAACAGTACTAAACAGTTAGGAGCAATACTCCTGTTTTATGGAGAGAAAAAAAATCAAAGTAATTTAGTTCATTTTCAAAAGCACTCACAGTATCAAACTTGTAAAGATGACTTGGTTTCCTGCTGGACTGATAAAACACCCTGAAACTGTGTAAAGTCAGCTATCAGATTAGAGCTTCACATATCTAGAAAGTGCTTTTAAGTTTTGGCAGAGTTATGCAAACGGTGAGTGAATGGACTGTAGGGGGTCCATGAATACACCGTCAGATGTTGAGACTGGCTAAATACAGCTGATATTTGCCCTGTGATTGAAGTGAAACGTTCTGCCACAGGAGGAGGTCATTTTTGATATTTTTATTTGCTTCAAAACTCTGGATTGATTTTGTTTTTGTTCCGTTCTTGTGTTCATCGATTGTGTTCATTTTCATTTGAAGTCAATGATGTCTCAAATGTGCCCTTCTGCTTTGCCCTCATTGGAAAATGTACCGCTTTAATTCAATAGCGCTATTGACCCTGCATGTTGTTTTCTCTGCGTCTCTTATTATAGCTGTCATTCCCCACATCCTCTTACGTGGTTTAACACAAACGCGCATTCGCTCATACAATCGCTCTTTGTCCTTCCTTTTTGTCGTCCTGCCCAGGCATGCAGACGGATCGATAAAGTTCTGGGATGCCACAGCGAGTAAGTGTCTTTGCTTTTAAGAGCTTGCTCGCCCCTTTCGGCTTCACGCTGTTTCTGTCTGACTTTCTTACTGACTTTTTAACATCCCTGGATGCTTTGTGATGTTATAACAAGTTCTGCCTCTATCAGTCACACTGCAGATGTTGTATAAGCTCAAGACGTCAAAAGTGTTTGAGAAGCCAAAAACCGGAGAGGTGGGGCGAAGCGTTGAGCTGGTGGAGGAAGACCCCTATGCTGTTCAGATGATCACTTGGTGCCCACAGAGTCGTATCTTTTGCGTGGTGGGCATCAGTGCCCACGTCATCTTATATCGCTTCAGCAAGTACGACGCCAACACCACCATCACAGTGAGTTTTGGATATTTGAAGGTCACCAAACAAGTCCCAGAAAACCTTTTTTGTGTAGCCATTGATACGCTTTGTAAGGCAAGAAAGTTGAAGTACATACTGTGAAATTGATGGATTAAACTGCCCGTGTTTTTGTTTGTATTTGTGTGTGTGCTTATTCCTTTGAAGTCTCTAGAGGTGCGGCTACAGTGCGAGATGGAGGACGTAATCTCTCCCTCAGATACAGAAAACACCCCGTGTTTCTCTGACCCCAGCGGCCATTCGCCCCAGCTCCACAGTCCGCGCAGCAATACACCGGACAGCGTACGGGACAGCATCCCCTGCCTTAAGTAAGATATCGAGTCATTTATCAGATCACATTTGCAAAGAAACATCAGACTTCTCAATCTCTTTTGCTAGGAACAAGACAGTTATTAGATTGATAACTAGATAAGAGAACATATGAAGTAGCTTTAAGGCAAAGGAAATTGCAGACTAACTTTTAATATGCATCTCTAAGGGTTAAAGATCGAATGATCCGAATGCCTCCCGGGTACCAGGCGGAGCTTGTGCTTCAGTTACTATGGGTAGATGGCGAGCCACCACAACAAATCACCAGCCTGGATTTAAACTCTGCGTACGGCTTGTAAGTGACATCACCTCTTTAATTTTGTCTTTTTTATTCATCCAATAGAATGTTTCCTTTTTATATTGTCACCTTATTATAATTCCCTTACAAAACATTACATAAGGAATTACATAAAATTGTGCTGAATGCAATTTTGCTTGGCATAATTCCCCTGCTTGGTTATTTTTGAGTGCTGTGCTGTAGAAGATAGCTGTGATTTGGCTCATACAGCATCACTCCGTCAACTCTATAAAACGTCTCTTTAAAATGCTGAAAATGCACTTTTCTACACAGCACGTCTGGATATCCGCCCGGTTATAACGTTTTTCTCTATCATTTGATGAATTACTGCTGCCGTGTTCACCAGACAATGTAAACAAACGTTTCCTTTTAACAAAATTCCATTTACCACCTGCTTTCTGTGGTGGCTCAGCATTAGTTAGGCCAGGCAAATACAGCTTATTTGTGTGGATACGGCACAAACTCTATTGTTGAATAAGTCTGATTTACATAGAACCGTGCGAATGTTTGCGCTGAAAGGACTGACAGAGATTTAATTGAAATATGCATGTGCAGCGCTGTACTTATGCAGCATTAAACTAAATTACAGGTGGCTAGTGAAAGAGACACAGGTGTTATTAAAAGTGAATTCACTCTGTTATGCTGTTTTCTCTCCAACTAATTTGACTCCTTTCTTGTTTTTAATGTAACAAATATTCCATCACCAATAATGATCTTTACCTTTCAGGGTGTTTGATGGTTTTGATTGAAGTTGTGACATCATGATTTGGCCTCTATTTAAATAATGCACTTGTTGTCACCCTGTTTTGATTCACTCGTAACCGCTCACAACCTTTTTTTTATTTAAGCATCATTACCAGAGCAAAGGTTGCCATGGTGATGTGTGGCTTCAATGAACACAATGAAAGAGTTCAAGATTAAATGTCACTGCACATTCAGATTCATTCAAACAGATTTGCTTTATCTCGTAAAAAAATATCTGTATTGGGTTATGTGATAGGCGACTGTGCTGGAGGTTTGTTTTAAAATGTAAAAAAGTCTTGCAGTACAGATGCAGATATTTGCTTATGAAGCCACTCTAAAAAAAACTGAACACATCTCTGTGTGATATTTCTTAGACAACACATTTTGTGTTACTTTTAACACAACTTAAAAAGTTACAAAATCGACACAAAATGACACACAATGTGTTAAATAGCATTACACAAACACATCCTTTTGAGAGTGCACCCTGCTTACAATAGAACAACAATAGAACCCTGTTCAAAACACAATAGAAGCTGTAATTTAATGTTGTCTACTGGTATGTGATTAATTCTATTGGTGGGGTGTTAAATCCTTTTGGAATAATGCCCAAGACACACTACAAAAAGTAATTTTGTAATGGTTTTAACGGAAAACGTTAATGGTTTATAAAGGCATTTTAATGCAAACCATTAGAATTTCTTTGATGGCTTCTATTGGGTTTATGTTGTTTTATTCAGCAAGGCAGAAATTTACAGACTACCTAAAACCTGGTCACTAAGTGTTTATGTATGTTATTTGTCCAACCACCGGCAAATAATGGATAGTTTACCTGGGTGTTCACAGCTCTGAGGTATGTGGTGATTCACAGCAGATCGAATGAGCCAAAAATAAACAATGCTTAACTTGTTGTAACGTCTCTGGTAAATTGAGCTGTGGAACCCAAGTGCATTTTGTTTAAACACGATTCCAGGTATTTGCCAAAAAGCAGATGAGATCAAAAGCCCTAAGGCCCCCCCCCCCCAAAAAAACATCAGGGCTATAAATACACATGAGCTAATGACATAACAAGACTAATTAACAAGAAACACCTGGACACTATTAAGAAAGGCTCAAAGGCCTGAAAGATTTTATGAAGTTAGTTGAACAAACCAAACAAATCCATCACTGTTTCTGCGGTGTCACAAAACTTGCTATAAACCTCCTCAGTCGACTCAAAGGAGTTTGTTCTTGAAATAATGATTGACCTGGTGTTTCTGAACAGCTGGTCATTTGAACATGGAGAGACTCCGAGTGATTTATTTCTCTGCTGAGAAACATTTAATCATAATGAAGAAAATGAAGTATTTGAACACATTTACACTGAACGAAGAAACACGTCTGTTGTTGCAAGAGCATGACATAGCCGCATTATTAATGGATAAATATAATATACAAATTGCTGGAATATCAAGGCCAATGCATATATCTTAGGGCTGTCCCATCTATTAATCGCGATTAATTGATTGTGCTTTTATAATATATGTGTGTGTGGGAGGTGTGTATTTATATGTATATAAAACACAAACATACATGTATATATTTAAGAAATATGTGTAATATATTTTTATATTATACATCAATTAAGTTATATTTAAACATAAATTGATATATATATATATATATTTATTTAAATTTGTATTATATATATATACATGTTTATGTGTGCCTTTATACATACAGTACATATAAATACACTGGCCGTCCCAAAAAAAGTCACCACCTGGGCAGTGCTATGACCTGGGGTTGCTGCAGTTGGTCAGGTCTAGGTTCAACGCTGCGCCTCACAAATTGAACCAAAACTCAGCAGCATGTCACAGTTTTTTTCCCTTTCGTTTGGTTAATCTGTTAATTGTTAATATTCCGCGGATATTTATTTGTGTCACATGTTTTGCATTATGCATTGAAGGGAACTTGTCATGATGGACACTTCAGAGAGAAATATTTGTGTTGTTTGACAAATGCTGTGAAGAGATGCAGAAGAACTGATGAAATATGGTTAACGGATTATTAAATGCGTTTCCATTTAGGCTTTCTTGTGCACAATTTTAAAACATCTAAATAGTTATATAGTAGAAGAGATTGCACCCTTGCACAGATTGCACATTTCGTTATTTCTCCCCACCCCACTAACTTGCCGGAACTGTCACGCCCCCTTGTTCCAGCACCTCGAATTTACAAATTAAGCACTGGCCCAAAATGAGGTCAGCTGACTACCTGAATATACTGGAATTTTTTCTTCCCTGATGGCATGGGCATATTCCAAGATGACAATGCCAGGATTCATCGGGCTCAAATTGTGAAAGAGGGGTTCAGGGATCATGAGACATCATTTTCACACATGGATTGGCCACCACAGAGTCCACACCTTAACCCTATTGAGAATCTTTGGGATGTGCTGGAGAAGACTTTGCGCAGCGGTCCGACTCTCCCATCATCAATACAAGATCTTGGCGAAAAATTAATTCAACTCTGGACAGGAATAAATGTTGTGACATTGCAGAAACTTATCGAAATGATGCAACGTCGAATGTGTGCCGCCGTGATCAAAGCTAAAGGTGGTCCAACGAAATATTAGAGTGTGTGACTTTTTTTGGACGGGCATGTCTTTTTGCTTTGTTGGGAGTGATTGGCAAAAAATATATATTGGGATTATTCAATTGCCTCTTACTGTCCAATCCCTAGTGTCCATACACAGTTTATTCCTGTGAGTGGGCTGTAAGAGCTTCACGTGTGACTGACACATTTAATATATAAAATTTTGTTGCTTTGATTTTGAAGTGTAAGTGTGTGTGCTCATATAGGTTGGCTCTAGGTAACTGCAATGGTTTGGCAGTTGTCGACTACCTGCAGAAAACTGTCCTTCTGTGCATGAGCACTGTGGAACTGTATGGATCTTCAGACCCTTTCCAAAGACTAACACGCTCTCCTAGGAAGAACCGGCAGTCCACATCAGGTACAAACACAATCTGTCTCATAGCCTACAGATATTCTAGTTAGATATTCAAGGTATTCAATTCTTTCAGCTTTGAAAAACAAAGGGTCTCATTCACTAATAATTCTGGTTGTTTCGGAGGATTATTCTATATGTGAAACCATTTGTTGGGGTTAAGAATTATCATAATACACAAAGAAATAGTTTTGTACATTCTCATGTATTCATCAGATGTTCTTTGCACATGTTTTTGAGAGCAAGTGCAATAAAGGTAGGCCTAAAGATTTTTTTTCGAAAACAACTGAAACCCAATGAGCACCTTTTATGTAGTCTAGACTACAAGTGATTGCATTTATTTTTAGAACCTATCCTAGATCAAGTATCAACGTTTTACATTTATTTGTAATTTTGTCTTTTTTGTAAAAGACTTATTAAAAGGCCACTTAGCTGATTATTATTTATTATTATTTTGACGTAATGTTTCTACACGGCAAAAATTATGTACTTTTTGTCTTGTTTTCCAGTGCAAATAACTAAAAATGCAATACATTTACTTGATAAGGAAAGTGACCTAAGATACTAACTCTAGTTTTTTGAAAGAAAATATAAAAATTAAGTTTATATTTGCCAATGGGTAAGAAAAATAAACTTAAATTAAGAGGTAAAACTTAATTCAAGTTTATTTTTCTTACTCTATTGGCAGATATTTTTGCGTGTTATTAGCATAAACTGCACTTAAAGAGGTGCTGCAACGTTTTGTCATGCATTCTGACTTCTTTACAATGTTAAACGGGCTGTCTTCTCATGCTTAACATGGTCAGCTTGCCAAAAAACGAGTTGGGCGTATTAAGTAGTATTTCTGTGCTCGATACACTCCCCCCAGCGATCGTACAGGTTTTTTAAAGTTTTTTTCAAACATATAAAACTGTTTCGGAGCAATTTTTCTTAGTCCCTTATTGGACAATTCTCCCGGAAAAGCACGTGGCACGCCCCAGCAAGGAGAGCAGGAGAAGGAGCATGCGCAGACGTCACTTTCACTTGTGTGCAGGAGAGAGAGAGAGCATACGTTCGCAAAGTTCAGGTGTTTGTTTGTTCACTGCATTTGGGTGATGAATGTTATATAAACGGTGGATATAACGCTGGATTTGGAGATCGTTTGAAACTGATATATGGAGCCGTCCCAGCGCTAAAAGGTGCCGGACATGAACCGCATGCAGTGAGTGAAACTGATGTCTGTGTTTTGTTGGCAATGGGTGCGCACGTGCTTTAGTTCAGCCTACCCCTCCCCCCCGCACGCGCCGTATGCTTTCGGAAAAAATCGTACAACTGTATCTATCTTTTATAAATGTGATCAAACTAAATACTCTTCGAAGATACGAAGTATGCAATACTACTCTATACGTACTCCAGATATGAGATTGGCAGAAACCGCGTGTGTTAGGGCCACTTTAATATTGATGCTGCGTCTGAAATCGCAAACTGTGACAGTGCATACTGAATTTGAATAAGTACCTACCTATCGACCTATCGACCATTAAAACAGTATATATATAGTATGAGTGGGAGTAGTACGAATACATTTCGGACATACTGCGTCCGCCATGTTTTATTGTCATGTGACCCTTATGTTCTTTGACCTATGATGTAGTAACAACAACCTGTACGTTGGCGTTGATAAAAACATAATTTAGTCTCAATAAATTCTTTAAAGTTTTCCGCTATTTTTGTTAGTTTTACTTTTGAAATTTGACTGTTGCTCAGCTCCCGTGGTATCGTGGGATACAGTAGTGTCCATCCAATGCACACTCACAAATCTCAGCAGAAGCAGTAGACCATCTGGGTATTTTTCGCCAACTGTTTTTTTGCATACTGAGGTTTCGGACATACTATTCCGGGCTCATACTGATTATCGCCTACTATATAGTATGAAAGTAGGCGATTTCGGACGCAGGGCAAGACTTATTATCTAAGCTTATTTTTCTTCCCAAAATGTATCTTAATTGAAGAATTGTTAGATATTTGTACTGCAAAACAAGGCAAAATACTAAATAAGTATGTATTTTATGCAGTGTGAGGTCACCTCTAAGGAGTCTTTGATTGTTTCGTATGTGTGGTTTGAGTTGCTCCTAAGTTTAGAAAGACACGTGAGTGTGAATTTAAGTAAAATGTCTGTGTGAAAACTTTGTTCACATACAAATCCGTGAGTATGCTCTTTTAGTGAACGAGACCCAAACTTTGCAGATCTCTAACTGTCTTTAACTTCTGTCCTTGCTTGTGAATGTTCTAACGTTCATGTCACACACACAAACACAGTCCTTCTCTTATACTGCATGGGATGGACTGCATTCACTGTTTCCTCCTTTGCATGTCGTCCTGTATATCTGTTCTGCTGTTGATCTTTGCTTGAGCACGATTCCTAACAGAGAACACTCCCAAACCTGCCGTACGGAATCTCTGCTACTAATCCAGCACAGATCTCACTCCTGCCCTTCTTTTCTCTGTCCTCCTACCACACACGCCAACAAGCCGGAGAATAGATATATCGTGAGTTAAAGTGCTGGAGATGATGATCTGTTTTCATAGAGCCGCATCAAAAAGAAGCTGCAGGGAGGCGGCCATGCTGGCTCCTCACTTCAAAGCAGTCGCTTCTCCTGTTCATGTTCAGGCAGCCGTATCTTTAGAAACCAAGCAGCTTTGAGCCGACATGGAGATGCAGAGGTGGGCAGAAGGGTCGTTTGGTGCAGTTGAGGAATGATTTTGATCTGTAGCTTATGTAAGCTCTCGAGTGAGAGCGTCTTAACGCTCACCCACACATTCAGGTCTCAGTCTCGTACACAGCAAGTGAGTGAATAGAGAGAATAAGAGGCATGATAGCGCGTGTGTGTTTACATGAGAGGAACTCTCTGTTTTTCCTAGAAACATCTATTGTGGTCGACAATACCGTGATAAACGGCGTTTAATTGTGCATCTGCAAAAAACATATCTGTTCAACTTTTTTAATATTTCACACATACAAATACACCCGCACACATGCTTTTAGTTAGACACAGATGAGAGAGATGCCGCTTTTATTTGTTTGTTTTGTTTCTTCACACTTTGTTTTTTGTTTGTTCGTACAATTTCAGTGCTTGTTACTTCCAAAAATGTTTCAGAATCCGCTTCGAAACGTTGATTATATCTCTGACTTGTTTTTTGAAGCAGGAAAGAATAAAAAGGTTAGGCTTCATGCTCCTCATGACATTCCTTCATTTTCTCCCTCAATACACTGGGTCTTGCTCAGATTGCAGTCACGCACCTTCAGTCACTCTGAGCCTGTTTTGTTCTTCTCTCTTCCCCTCCTCTTCTCCTCCCTCACTCCCTCTCTCCTCTCGTGGGTGGCGGTGATGGGGCATGGGGGCGCTGTTGCAGACTTTTGCATGCGCGGCCTGTCTAACTTTTATTCAGATTCAAAGAAACGGATCCGTACTTCCTACCAGAGTAAGTCACGACAACGTTGAAGGGCCGGTGGCGGCAACAATGATACAATGGGATGTCATTCATCAAACATGCATTTGTTTTTGGAAGATTTGAGAATTTACATAGGCCTATCACATTAGAGTCAGTACAAAATAAGTTGTTAATACTTTAAGTAATTTGTTACAAAATACTGCATAGCATACAACGAATTTGAATGCATACGAACATGAAAACATCCAGTTGTAATATTTGATTGTCTCTTTGCTGAGAGTTTTTATTGGTTTGTGCTGAAGGTTTGTGTAATGAACTAATCAGTCATGATCACATGTTCTCACCTTCTAAAGAAAGAAATTGATGTAAAATGACAAGCTGGTTTCCATTTGAAGAAAAATGTAATGTTTTTCATACCAATGAAAGTCAAGTCATATAAAAAACAGCAGCTTTAAAAAAAAGCTACTGCAATTGATTTTTAGCCAATACCTAAAAAAGTGTACATTATGCATTAACATGCATTGCCCTGAACATGGTTGAAGCTGATAGATTTGTCATGTTTTTGTGCGCATAAGGCTTTCACTGCATTTATGTGATTTTCTTTTTTTGTCACACAGTTATTGTCTTGACAATATTAACTAACTTACTAACCTTCTAACCCCTCACCTAAGAACTTTGGTTCTACACACACTGATATTGCCACAGTGCAGGCCTTATGATACTTTGACCGTCGTGCCTTGAGTTACTCCAAAATGACTGTTTTCTCCAGTGTCTCCTGCATACACGCATGCACATGCATGGAACTGTGGTGTTGGTGCACATGTTTGATTCTGGAGTTCTTGTACACTTAATCCAGAGGTTAAGGGAGCAGTTGAACAGCTTTCAGGAGTGCACCTGATCTGGGGTTTACAGCAGGGAGGAGTAAAATAACAGTAACATGGCTGGAAGTGTATATTTGTGGATGAAAAGTGAATTTTTCCTTGCAAAAATGCATAATGTTCCAGGATCATGATGATGTTCCGGACCTCAATGTTTGTTCTGGTGGTTTGATGCATGCAGTGTTTGGTGGCAGTGGAATCCATTGATTATTATTATCATCCGCTTATCTCTTACTCTTACTTTTCATGTTCCTCCATGGCAGGCCTTACAGAGCTTTCTGATAATCAGGTGTCTTTGGACTTGGAGAGAAGCAAGTCACCCACCTCAGGTAACCACACCCACTCGTGACCGCACCTATATTTAATAGCCACACCCACCCACTCGCAACCAAACCTGTCTTACATAGCCTTTCTCACTCCTCAATGACAGACAGCTAAACGTGAATAATGGTGAGGGTAATAAGAGTAGAGTTTGAGAAATGTGTTTGACAACACATGTTTGCATTTGGTGGCAACACTTCATCTTTAAAGGTCCAGTTTATGAAATTTAGCGGCATCTAGCGGAGAGGTTGCGAATTGCAACTAGCGGCTCACTCCATCCTTCCACCCTCCCTTTCGAAGCACTAGGGTGGCTGACACAGGACTAAGATGTCATCACGTTTTCGCTTCTTTGCCGAAGGAGATAATGTATTAACGATACACGCTCTGTAGAGCAGTTTGTCCATTTAGGGCTACTGTAGAAACAATATGGCAAATTCCATGTAAGGGGACCCACGCTGTATGTAGATATAGAAATAGCTCATTCTAAGGTTATAAAAACATAACGCTTCACTATGTGAGGTCTTTATACACCTCTGAAGACATAGTTATGTATATTATATTGCATGTCTCTCAAAAGATCCTCAAAAAAAAAAACACATGGGACCTTTAACTGTAATGCCAAAGAAGGATGGGCTTGGTCTGGTTCCTGCTTCTCAAGTTTTTTTAAATGAAATGCTCTTTTTGGATGGAAATCGTTAAAATTGCTTAGATTTTTTTCACGAACCCTCATTCTGCCTCTCTACCTCGCTTCTTTGTGTCTTCTTAGTCTGCTTTCCACAGCACAGGTCTTCAATCCCCGAAGGCTTCATCTTCAAAATCCCTTCTCTCTTGTTTTGTCCCTTTCTTCTCTGCCATTGTAACCCAAGCAGAATTTTGATAAGGATACTGATGTTTACAGAGCTTTACTCAATATTTGCATCACATTAATACCATGAATATGATGACAACAACGGCGCTTGTCCTTGAGAATCTAAATAGAGCTCTTAATATGACGGAAGTAATTCAGTAAGGCTTTGACACTTCAGGGGATGAACCGTTCCATTGTGTCTTTTTTAAAGTTGTTTGAAAAATCAGAGGCACATGTTGTGCAGCGTCTCTAGAATACAAAATTCGCTGTTTGTTTCTGTCTGTCTCTCTCTTTAATGTCTCGGTGCAGTTGAAGCCTCTGCTTGTTTTCCCAGTACCCAGCTCAGCAGGCAGCCTGAAAGATGGAAGTCACTTGGGAAAGTGAGCGGAGGGCTCATGCCTGACACAAGGTTTACTTCTGAAATGTGCCAGTGTATTAAGCATGAGCAGGTTTTTAAGAGGACAGCTCCTCCAGAAATGAAAATTTGCATATTCATAATTTGCATATTTGCCTTGTCGTGATAAAAACCAATGCAATTTGGTGTCACTGTCACACTTGGCATGTTTGGCAAGTTTGAATAGAAAAAGTGTGAATGAGATTTAGCTGCAGAAAGTGAGAGATATTTAATCAAGTCATTAACAGATGTTGCATTTTTGGGTGAACCGTTCCTTTAAGTGTTCAGACCTGAAATTAGTGATTTTTTTCTTGAATGTTCTGTGGTAAAGAAGTGCCTGTCAATATTGTGTCCCTTTTGTGTTGGTTTCTGTGGGATTTGTTGCGTTGACTTCAGGCTGCTAGGTAATTCAGATGTGTTTTTGTGGAAGCAGCTATTATGACTGATGTCGGGAAATGGCTTTCTATGATTGGATGGGGAATTCTGCCAAAAATTGGACTGAGATTCTGGGCGTCAGCCACTGAAGCAAGCGCACACTGCAAAAAAAAAAAACATTTTCTCAATCAGTGTTTGTTTACCAGTAAAACATGTAAACATCCTTGAAAAAGATAAATGTTACCTCAGAAGAAAAAATGTGACATACGAAGAGTTTTCAGAAGTCGTTTTAAAAAGGTGTTTTGCTGTGAAGATTTTAAAGAAAAGAAAGATGAAAAAGACTCATTATTTGTGTGATTTACTCACTTTAATGTCTTTGTGAGTAAAGCTGTACTACTAAACTAAAACGGGCAGGGATCATAAGACCAGTTACTTGGGATTTGCACACCGCATTATTTGTGTTGCTAGTCACAGGAAGGAGTTGTGTACCTTTAGATGATGGAAATTGTCTGTGTCAAATAAATCTTTGATGCCGCTGTTGTTATTTGAACTTTTTGATTTCTTATTACTTCCATCCCAGCTTTTAGATGTGGGCTTTTGAAAGTGGCAATAAGCCAGAAGTGATGAATAATGAATGAACCGAAGGTTGCGCAGATGTTTCTGGTGCTGTACTCCGTGTGTTTGCTCCGGACCCAGGGACACAGAATTACACTCTTAGTTTATTTGCTTTGAGAATGATGCTGCAGTTTTGCGTTGTCATCTGACTTGTTATAAATTGATCTTGTACATTCTACTCCATATCTCATCCGTTCCTCATTATATTTATTTATACACATATTTTTTAAATCTGTAACCCTCAAGCATGCCTCCTTGTTTATTTTTCGATCTCCTCTGCCCTCCATCGGGTCCAATAATAGAGCCGCACTCCACTTTGAAGTGTTAGCTCTGTAGATGACTCGTTGTTGTTGTTTATTGTGTGTGTGGTTGTCGTGCTTGTCAGCCGGGTAGAGGTGGGTTGCAGAGACCGAGTGTTGATTGTGGCACACTGCTTGGCCGTTAATAAGCTGAAATGTCAGCCATCGTCTGTGACCAGTAGTGATATTTTTAGAAAAATATTATTTTGGAATGAAAGGAAAAAAGAAGATGAAGATACGGGGAGAGTTGCTTTGGGTATCAGATCAGAGTTTATTTAACCTGTCTGGCATCTAGAGATTGTGATGAAGCATTGAAGCTTTGTGTCTTACCATCATGAAAATGTCAAAACATCTCATTTTGATAAGATTGTTTTGAAATGTTCAAATAAGTAACGATGATCTGATTTCATGTCTACCTTATGCCATCTTTACACTACAAATGCAGTATAGCTGTATCTAAACATGGTTTTAAACCCAGGTGTCTCGTCTTTATCTGAATGTTAACAACAAAGTATATCAAGTAGATATACAGTACTTTGGAGCATTGATACAGCATATTTTACAGGCAGCAGAGCTGACGGTTTGAGGACTTCTTCGGCAAAATTTACATCCAGAAATGGAAAAAGTGATGGTGCAACATGACAAGGGAAACTGAACAGCACTGAGCCTCGCTTCTAAATGATAAAAAGCAGTATAAAGCTTTCTGATAGGGAGGGCACTTGGTTATAGTAAAATAACCAGGAGGTTTGTGATACGCTTGTCAGTCTACACTGCCTTTACCTGTCTTTACCCAGAAACTTGACTGCGTGTCTTTACCCAGAAACTTGGCCCCGATACACACAGCAATCATGATTTACACCATCAGGTCGACATCCACAGTGATTTGTGAGTCTCATGAATCTATGATGTGTGATGAGGTTTAAATGTTGGGGATCTTCAGAATTCTACAACTGATGAAGACAAACCTGTAAACATTTTCAGTTAAAGGGAAGATACGTCCAGCTGGTGCTGCTCAATAAATTCTAGCAGACATTTTCGAAGTAGAAGACTAACTTTTTTTTTAAATCTGAAAAGTTGCTCAAAGTAAGAGAGGTGCAGTTGAATTTGGCTTTAGGCAGCGCCTCAAAAAAGGAGATATGTTCTTCAATTTGTCAACGGATGGGTTTGACTTTTGGACTTAGCGGCTGTAATTTTGTAGATTTATGATTAATTTCTTTTTGCAGCGATAGAAAATAATTTCATTTTATTTTACCGTCAATTCTGTTTGAACCGTAAGACCTTGAATAAGTTGTTTGGCTGTTTGTAATTCAGCCTGAATACCTCTATATGTGACTGTGATTGTGTGATCTTTGATTTCCAGCACCATACTCCCCTTCCCTCCATAATGACCCACGAGGCACAGGAGAACCTGTGTCCAACCTTCGGTCCTGCCACTACAGTCCGGTCTTTTATCTGCTGGACAATGGTAAGAATGTGTCCAGCCCCTTATGAACACACACACACACACACACATAGACACACCAACTCTTGTGTGTGTGTGTGTGGGGGGGGGGGGTTTGTTGGGGGTCGCATGCTGCAGTAGAAGTAGCATCACGCTCATAGTGCCACGTTCCACGCTCTGTTCTGGTGTGTGTGCTATTGTGTGGGTAGTATTGGCATGTGTGTGGTCGGGGCATGGTAGTGAATAGTACGTGCCATGTGTATGTGGGGGTGATATTATCAATTTAGCCCAGCAGAGTGTTGAGTGAGTTCCAGTAGGGTCATTTGGCCCCTCATCTTTTTTATACTTTCTTATTATTGCTATATTTAGATAATAGTAACTGAATTGTTGCCAGAATGTGTAATAAGATTTGATGCAACAACAAAAAAGAAATTCTTTAAAGTACCAATTCACAGTGTCTGTGCTCACAACATTAAAGCACATGTGACAGATGATGAAAATAAGGTTATAGGATTAGATTACCCTAAAATTAATTTGTTCATAATTTACATACCTTCATGTCATCCCAGATGTACACTACCGGTCAAAAGTTTTTTTAAACACTTTACTCTTTATTGATTTTTTCCACATTTTAGAATACAAGTAAACTCATTAAAACTATAGCACAGTTGCAACTGTGGAAATTATGTTAAAAGCATCTAAACGAAATCAAAACATGGCTAATCAGAGCTCTTATCTAATGAAAGAAATTGATACAGTATAGTTGGCACAATTATATTTTTGGCTACAAAAGTCATTTCAAACATTTAAGCATGCACCTTGAAATTAAAAGGTTTTCACGATTATTTGAAATATTTCAGTCAATCTGTCCAAATTTTGATACTGTGATACGGTGTATGGCTTAATCTCTTTAGCGTTTTACTATTGTGTTTAATTTTGTAAAAAAATGTATCAAGTTAAGTTAAAACTTGGAAGGTACAGCAAATGCTTGCAATTTCAAAATAGTTATTTGTTGCATATAGGCATAACGGTAGAGTTAGAAGCTTTCCGAATGCTACCTTATTTCTTAGACATGTGCTATGTTTGTCTACAACAACAAAACAAAACAAAACAGATGGATTTGCATTATACTGAGTACATAGCTTTGTTTCTGAGCATGGCAGAGAGAATGGCTACAAGCATGAGCGTTGTGTTTATGCTAATCATGCTTTGTTCGCCATTGGAAATGTCCTGCATGCTAATGGCATTGTGTTGGACCAATTTAAAAACCTAAATAAAAAATACAAAGGTGAATAAATTGGATGGCTAATTAGACACATTCTTTTGCCAGCAAAGGAATGTGTTTTTGAATAACATGCAAAGGTAAAAGTGCAATTAACGAGAGTAAAATTACCATGATTAGCCATTTGATACAAACAAAAAAGACATTGTGACTTAAAAATGCTAATGTATGTTTGCGAGGATAAAATTACTTTCATTCATAGTCGTTTGGCGTCTGAATCTTAAGCGAACTCCTGAAGTGTATCCGCCTAAGCGAATTAGCGGAAGATGGCGTGAGCTGAAAGGAAAGAAGTCAGAAATTTATGCAAATTGCAATGCGGGGTGGCAGAAGACCGTTTTTGAGATCAATCCAAGAACGATCCCAAATTACTGTCGTCTGAATCGGCCTCGCGGAGGATCCGGGCGGCTAAACGACTGCTGAAATTCTGCCCATGCAAGACAATAATACAGGGAGGCCACTGGCGGTCTGACGTCGAAATCACCGGATGCCAGCTGTTGTTTGCCATTGTAGCTGTGCCACCGGATTACAATAACCAGTGATGTTCAACACATGTTTATTCAGACAGAGAAACCTGAAACATTACAACACTTAGTATGACTTATTGTCACTATCATTGCAGCATGTACTGTAGGCAGGGCTGGACTGGGACGTTAATTTGGCCCTGGCATTTTTGACCAGCTTCGGCCCTCCACCATTATTGTCGACGGGGAGGGGGGGAGAAGAGAGAGTGGTATGTTGTGCTGCTGTCATTGCCTTTCCTGCATACATGTGCGATTCGCAATTGCATTCGCATTCCGTGCATATGCGCCCGATTCACGCTTCTAATCCGTCCGTCTCTCTGGCCCATGTGTCCGTTTCGGCCCAAAAAGTACATCGGCCCACCGGGAAAATGCCCGGTATGCCCGATGGCCAATCCAGCCCTGACTGTAAGTAACTCATGATTTCTGTATTACTTTTTTCCCCTTCTATCTAGTTTTGGTGCTTACAGACATGTTTGTTTATGTACAAGCTGATATCATCAGTGCAAATACTAATGGGAAGGATTTCACATCAGATTAATGATCCAAGGGTTATGATCACTGACCCGTCCAGGCATTTCCTTGTTGCGTTGCGCTCAGATCCTGTCCACCTTTACATCCACACAAAAAGAGAGAGCAGGACAGGACAGTCTCTTTTTGAAATGAAATGCTTTGTTTTTTACCCTTTTTGTTTTTAAAGTCAATCCACAATAGAGCATTATACTGTATATGAATTTTTGAATGAGATCATACCCTCCCCTAACTCAATCTATCAACAACTACAGTAGCAACAGCATAATGGTTTTACTCTGCTGTGGCCATTGGCCAGTGTCCTCTCTCAATAGTAAAGTCAACAGAGGAAAGGTAATTGCATTCATCAAACCATTTTATGGGGTCTTTTAGTGAAAGAGCGTTAGCGGCAAGCTGAAAATTACATCAAAATCACAAAAATCACAGCCCACTTTACATTAAAAAGTGCATCAGATGACAGAAAGGCTGTTTTTCATTGTAAAATTGTATTGATGAATAAATGTATTTTGCTTGTACAGCTATGGAAATTATAAATTGATACTCTGAATCCACTTGTAAACATTTTTTCTTTGTTAAATGCCATTTATGCAGGAACCTTACGATGTATTCTTTCTAGACATTTAACTCAACATACACTTTAACCTTTGCGGTGCAAAATGCTTGCAAAATGTTGACTGTTATTTATCTTTTTACACTTTATTTTTAAGGTATGTGTGTGCTTTGCTATTTGTGTGTGTGATTGGTTGCTTTATGTGTTATGTAGTGTGCTTCCTAACTGTTACCTTTTTAAGAATTCAATTTATTTACATTTTTGTATGTAAAATGTTCCTCCCCACCTAACCTTGAAGGGAACGGAAGTAAAAAAGGATTGCGTGTCTGTGTGTGAGAGAGGATGTGTACTGCATGCACACAACAATCCAGTTACATCTCTGTTGTCTGGTGACAGTATGCGATCGGGCATGACTGTCGAATGATGCGTCATGTACACATCTGCATGTGTCGCAGATATGTCTTTATTTCATCATAATATGATTTTGATTTGTGCTGATCTTTTTATTTTCTTGACCTTTGCATCATTTGTTTTTGTTTTTTTAAATGGATTAATTACCCCTTTTTTGTCCTATTTTGTTTTGTTTCAGTAAAGGGACCAGGCAGAAAGTTAAGTCTACCCACAGATCTTAAGACTGATCTTGGTACGGTAGGCCGAAAGCGAGCAGTTCCTTTTCTTGACTCTTGTCTTCGATTCATCAACTTTCTCTGTTTCCATCCTTTTAAGAATGATGAAGCCCCTGCACTTTAATTTTATGTTTTATTTTATTACTTTCTGTCACGTTCTTATAATTTGGTGCAAAGTTTCCTCCTCACATCTCTGCGTGTGTTCGATTTTAATAACTTTATTTTGTTAAATGCATTTCAATGTACATTTTGCAAGTGTTTACAAAGGTGGTTTGTTCAACATATTCATTCTTAAGTTTCAAAGAGTATCACTCTGAAAACTCGCTATTTCGCTACTGATTCATCCTTTACCTCCAAACAGCCTTGCTCCATCATAATTGGATCATTCTTTACCTCAGAACATGCTCTAACCCTATTGGACCATTCTCTAACTCAATGAAAGGCTGCTTCATTGTGATTGGACCATTTTCTACCTCTGAACAGACATGCACTAATGTAATGAGACCATTCTCTGCAAATGAGCTTGCCTCATCATGACTTGGACCATTTCTTCAGCCTTTTATGGCAACTCTCCAAAATGTCTCTCTGTGTCTTTTTTCGCCGAGTATCTCTACTTGTTCTCTTTTCCTTTTCCTCCCTCTTGTCTGGCTTTTTGTTTCGTTCTAGGCTGTGACTAACACATCTCTCGCTGAGGGCTGAACACACGAACAATTTCTTGTGCCAAATTTGACCTCATGTGTAATAACATGTTTCTTTAACAGGTTGAGCCGAGCGGCATTACAATAGAAAAGGCACTGGGCAGTGAACATTTACCTGTTTCTAATTCTTAAAGAAATTCTAGATTTGCACTTTGTGAAAACTGTAATAGAATCTCTTAGAAAGCAGAAAGTGGTCTTGGGTCATTTTATAATATGAAAATTGTAGCTTGAGGGTTTAAGTTCTGGTCATGGGAAGATTGACATTTATTAGAAAGGGGATGTGAATGCATGTGGGTGAGGGAGAGTCAGTCAGTGTATGTGTATGCGTTTGTGTGTTTGTAGGTAGGTTGGGGTTGAATTGCTCCATGTAATGTTGCAGAACTGTCTTCCCTTGAATGCACTAGGGCTGCAGCCTTCATTTGTCCACCCTGGGGTCATTTAGAAACATTGACCCTGACCCCTGGTGCAAGACAGGGAAAACATGCATAACTGCCTTATATGGGCTCCAAGTTTGTGGGCTTTCTCATCCTGCCTCACGGTCACATAGTCTGACCCTCCCACAACAACCTTGTGTAAAATTGTTTGTCCAGTCAATTAAACCCCTGATCTTATTCAGTATTGACAGTTTCATCGGACGCATACACCTGGCACAAAGTTAACTTCCGGTCTTGTGTTTGTTTATCAGTCTGGATAGTGGCAAATAATATATTTTAATCCATTTATATTCATATTAATATGAAAACATGAATATTTTAATGTAGATTAATGGTATTAAATAAACAATTTGTTGAATTTTATTGTATATCAATTGTATTAAATAAACAGTTAAGTTAAGCCAAGTAACGGTTCTTCAACAGGTAACCCAAAATAATACTGACTAGACATACTTTTAACTTGCTAGCTAATGTAATTTACTTGTTATGTATTTTGCTTGTTATCATAAATAATCAACAGGGACTCTGTTCTTTGCAGGTGTGTACCGGAAATTAAGTTTGTGCCACAAAAGCGTGCATGAGCAGTAATGTTTGTTTATGTTGTTGCTTTGAAACCGTCTATAAAAATTATAAATCGACTCCTACTAAAAATGATCTCTGTTCAAGTTTCTTTGTTGGAAGAACTTTTTGAAATCAGATTTTACAATGTAACAATGGTTGCTACAAAATAGCATAAAAATGCAATTTCACTGTAAAATAAAGAAACATGGTAGCAGTAGAGAAATAACAATAATGAAATGATGATGAGTTAAAAATGATAATTTCTAGTAAATTATGCAGACATACTACAGATGGTGTTCTTAATAGTGCTTTGTTTCAAATACACTTTATGCTTTGTGCTTTGTTTGGTATGATATACCAGCAGACAGTTTGGATGGCTGCGTTGGCATGAAATTGATTGATTGAAATTGATATACAGGATGGAATGAGGGAAAGAGAGAATACGCCACTTGAATAATAAAATAGCCGGGAGTCAGTCAGAGTCTGGTGGTCCCATGGTGTATATAAACACGGTTGGGTAAGGTAGTGAAAAAAACTACAGTTTTAGATGCAGCAAGGTTGATATCCCTCTGCTCCTGTAAACTCAACCTGACCTCCCTCAGCTCCCCGGTGAAACAGAATGCATCTGGAGGTTTTTTTGTGTGTGTGAGATCAAGCACTCCATTGTTTTTTTCAAGTGTCTGAGTTGAGATGTGATGAGAAATCCTCTCTGAATGCCAGATCCTTTTGAGCAGCTACTCTACATTTCATTTCCTTTCGTTTTGTCCTTTCATTTTTCTGAAAGGCTGCTATTATGTTTTCGTCTTCGTACTATTCTCTCTCTCTCTCCTTTGTGGCTGCATTATTTTTTCATCTCACTCTCCTCTTCACCTCTGTTTCTTACTAATCTCAGTTTGATTTCTTGCTAATGCTATGCCCGTTCTTACAGATCATGTGAATGGACATTGCACTAGCCCCACCTCCCAGCCCTGTGCACCTGGGAGGGCCAGAGTCCCGGGGGGCCCTGAAGGTGCACGCCTCGCCCGCAGAGGGCCCGGCCGACCACCCTTCCGCAAGGCCCAGTCTGCGGCATGCATGGAGGTCTCTTTGCCTGTATCCTCCCTCACCGAAGGTGTGTGCTTGTTCTCCAACTCCTTTATCCCTTTATTCCATTTTTCCACCTATTCCCACTACCTTCTCCCCCCTTCTGCATGTTTCCCACTCATCAAGGGATACAAGGAGGAGGGTGGGGGTTTTATTGCTATGTTTGCGCTGATTTGACTGAATTTTCTTTCTCTTCAATGCTTTATTTTTTCACTCTGTTGGAGTGACTTCAACAGGCATTTCATGCCACAATGGAAACTTACCCCTTTTCTGCCAAACTGGTGCCTGTGAAGCTTAAAGGAACAGTTCACCCAAAAATGTAATTTTGATCTTCTTTTACTCAACCAGTAAAGAGTACCTGAAAAAGTAAAAGTACAGATACCTTGCAGCGAAAATGACTCCATTACAAGTTACAAGTCACCAATTCCAAAACGACTTCAGTAAAAGTCTTAGAGTATCTGATTTAAACAGTACTTGAGTATTTTACTCATACTGAATGTAGGCTCAAAGAAGCACTAGTCCTCAACAGTTAAGAGACATGTCAGTGAAAAACAAGAAACAGCTGATTTGTGAGGAGAGCAATCGCATTTATTTTCTTAAATCATAATAAGACTGAACACCTCAAAATTGCAACAAATCATGGCCGACACCATAACCTACTGTACGTCTATTACAAACACCCAAGTCTCATTTAAGCTCAAGTGCTCATAAGTAAACCAAACTCCTTCAAAAAGGTCTCTTCAATATAACGGATAAATAAAAAAATGTTAAGTAAAATTAAAAAGTCAAAGCCTTTTTGCACTGGACATGCTGATTTGGCCTCATCGCCAGCTGCAGTCATGTCCTCATTTCACATATAAACTGCCAGCGAAATTTATATTGATTTGGAACAATTTGAGGGGCGAGTAAATGATGACAGATTTTTTATTTTTGGGTGAACTGTCTCTTGAAGTGCCAATATCATATTTAACCTGCAAAACCTGCCTACTGTAAAAACAACCATTACACATCACAGTCTTTGTTGTCAATCTTAGTCATTTTAGTAGTTTAAAAAATAGACAATTTATGATTTATAAGCTGACAAAAGAAAAAGGTCATAAGGCTTTACCCCGAACCACCTTTGGAGAACACCCAGAATGGGAAAACATTGGGCTCTGGTGTCCTAAAATGTCATCCTACCCGTGAGATTGTCCTACCAGGCATCAAAGTCATTTTTTTGAGCTGTAAAATCATACTACCTGTTTATTTTATACTGCTACGACAATTTGATTGGGTATTTTCGTTCTTAAATCATTCTGCATGTTTATTTAATACCGGTAGGGCAATTTGATAGGGTATTTTCGTTCTTAAATCATTCTGCATGTTTATTTAATACCGGTAGGGCAATTTGATAGGGTATTTTGCGCTGTAAATGAATCCTACATGTTTCTTCTATACCTGTAGGATAATCTGATACTGTAAACTCATTCTGTTTTTATTTTAAACTGGTTGTACAATCTGACAGGGTATTTTGCATAGTAAAATCATACCTATTTATTTTGTTGATGTGGTTTACATTATATTCATTTCTGCGCTGCGGTAGGATAATCTGACAAAATAGCACAATTCGACAGAACAGAATGTTGTTAGTGGAAAAGGGGTAACGGTGCATTTTGACAGATTTTTGTGATCTCATATTAGGTTTGTGTTCTAAACTTCAATTCAATCCTATTTATTCCAGTTGAGGTCAAAATTATGATATAACACCATAATAAAACACAGCACAAACCTTCTAAAATGTGACTCACAAAAATGACTCTGCTGTACAAGCTTTGGGGATCCTTGGTCCCTTTAATGTTTGAGACTGGATATGTGCTTCAAACATGGAGGATGAAGCAGACGCTACTGCAAGCCTAATTACACTTTTGTTTTAATGCTTTTAATTACCGCCTCTGCACACAGTCGTTCGACAGGTGGGTTGGTGATGTTAATTGAAAAATGAACGTAGAACCTAGTGAACCTAGCTTAGGTTTGTGTCAAATATATGGCCTGTTCTTTCTGTTTGGCCCTCTTACTTAGCGAGAAATGTTTAATGTTGCCTCAGGGATCACTAGAGTTGACAAAATGTACGACTATCCAACTAATGCTGTGTTGCCACACGTTTCTGTATATCGAGTTTGTGCATATTGCTGCCATGTTGAAAACATTGTAGTGTGTGTGTGTGTGTGCATGCTTGTGTGCGTGCTTGTGTGTGTTTCTTTGACCTTTTAGGGGTCATATCATGAAATCAAACATTTATTGTGCTATGATAACCCTCAAAACTTAAACCCCTCTGTCATTCCAGAAAGACCATTGAGACTTAGCTGAAAATAACAGTGGCAAAAGGGAAAAATTCAAAGATGGCTATGGCCTTGTGTCATTTGTGTCATTTCATTCAGATCTTAACAGTTTGTATAGCATGTTTAGTGTAGATCAGATTGTTCTGGGAACCCAAAATGTAATGCAGGCTTTGCAGACAAGTCAACTATAGACGGTGTCAACGGACGCATGCGCCTGACCAGAAGTTAACCTCCGGCCTGTGTTTGGCTATCGGTCTAGTTAATGGCTAATATAACACTTTCTTTTATATTTTATTTGATATTTTATTGTATATTAATTGTATTCACTTAAATTAAAACTACTCAACAGTTATTGATTCTTTGAGGAGGTCTACCGGAAGTACTCTTAAGACTTTTGTGTGTCATTTACACACGCTAATGTGCCTGACTTTTGTATATTCTTTGTCAATGCTCTGTCCTTGCCAGTCATTAAGTCCTACACTTATGTATCTATAATATTGTTGTCTGTACAGCAGTAACACATCTCTTAGATCATATGCTCACTGCGTCCTGACTTCCTGTCACTCACTAATCTAATCGTCACGGCCTGTATTCGTAATCCTGTTTACGTGAAGGACACCAAACAGGACAAGCTGCCAAAGTCAAACAACAGCATACAGATCGTGTCACACTGTTCATGAGATTTTCACGACAATAGAGCACCCTTCAAGTGACCATCTACGTAATTTTAAACGATTTATATTTAATTTAATTTAGGTCCCTCACGACAGCTAGTCAAAACACCCTTTTCTGGGTTTTTTTTTCTCTGACTTGTTCACCTGTAGATCCTGAGAGTTTTTCAAGCACACTCATCTCTAAATCCCCCAGACACAGCTTGAATTTTTTAATTGAGCAGAGTCTTCATGTTGGAACGAATCTATGTCCCATCTCACTCTTTGGTCCAGTTTATAGACGTGACATATTTTTTCTCCCCTCGTTGAGAAGTGTTATTGTCCGTTAGAGGACTGCCTACCGCTTCTTTGGTCTCGACACGTGGCATGCATCCCTATCGCTACGGCAACAGGCATGCGGTGCCGCAGTGGGGTCGCTGGGATAATTAAAGGTCAATTAGCAGCAAGGCGAGCCAGTCCGTCGCTAATGAGACACGCTGCAGGAAGACAGAGCTGCGGGAGGTATGAACGCTGGGATATGTAGTCTCGTATAAACGGGGGAAGCATGGAAACACAAATTATGGAAAGACAAATTCTTCTTACTGACTAAACCCTAAAAAATTGTGACACAACGGTTATAAATTTCAAGCTGCACACAGTATTTAACAGATGGACAGATACAATAGGGATGCAGCGTACACAGTCGGCAACATTGTGCGACAGGACACGCACAAACGCAAAACACAGCGAGCATGCGGCGTTCATAATAACCTCTCTATCTCGGAAAAGAGACTGATTGAGATATCCAGCATGGGCGAAATGAGGTTTTCACAGAAGCGGTTTGTGCCTTCTGTAGGGTAAGGGCGTTGTTGGTGTTTCTAATAAAAGGTTTGTCATATGGCTCTCCTGCAGTGATTGACAGTCAATGACCTAAGCAGAGGAGTCCCAGAGAGAGAAACCGAGCAGATTTTTTCTGTCGCACGTCTCTTTCATGAAATATTCACACTAACAGGCTAATTATCTTCACTGTCCCCACAGATACAGGTGCTGTCGCTAATAGAAAAGGTCAATTTGTGTGTCTTCACACACAAATCTATAAGCAGTGTGTGACTGTGTGTGTGTGTGAGAGAGAGAGAGTGTTTGGATTGCTTTTGTGTTTATTTTGCATTGATTTATATTGCTTTGTAAAGTGAATGCTTTGTGAAATCAGTATTCTTTCTTGCTGACATCGTTTTCCATTGAACGTTATTAGTCTATAGACACAACTAATAGAATCCTAACTTTGACGCCAACCTCACAGCTGAGAAATAATTTTATTCTGCTGTTGCTCTTCAGGTTATTTTTTGTTAGATGTATTGAATTGTTGTAGATAGGTAAAAATATCAACCTGCCATGGACCTTCTTTCTTTTTTTTTCACATCGGTTCATCTTTGTTCTTTTCCTCTTTCTCTGTTTCTGTCCTTCTCTGTACACTGTTACGGTCTGGTCGTGTCTTCACGTTTCGTTTGCATCCAACATTTGTGTGTGTATTTACATGTAATTTTGTATGTAACGGTTATGGATCGTCCCGTTCGTGTGTGTAATTGTGAACGTTGGCATGTTGTGCGTATATACATGTGTACGTACGTTTGGTGGTAGGTTATCCGTCCCGACGGGCCATGCTGCAGCAGTTACACGGAGTCAGTATGTACTCTCAAGATGAGCATCACACCACCACCTACTCCTGGAGCGAGAGAGGTAAGGAGGAGCATTTGAGGCCTCCGGGGTCACGACCCTACGACCTCTCATCTTGTAGCGTCCCGTCTCTCTCCGTCCCGTCTTGTGGCTCATAGTCGCTTGGTCAGAACCCTTCTCTCGTCACATTAAATGATGTTTAGAGTTTGTCTTGCATTTCATCTTCAGGTTTGGACTCACACTGTATCTGAACATTATAAAATGCTTTGTGTTTCACACCAGCCTCTGTCGATCTGCAGTGTTGTCAGCTTGTCGTCGTCTGTCCGTCCCACGCCGTGACATCTCCTAGACAGATTAAATCTAGTTCTGGACTACAGTTTTGAAATTGTTAACCATGCATCTCACTCCAAGACGAGACTTAATCAGTATCATTTAAACCGCTTCTGTATATTAATACAGATATGAAATAATGAAATATTCTGTCATCGTTTTCTCTCCGACATGTTTGTTCCAAGCCCATATTTTGGAACTTTCTTCATGGGAAGGTAGAATGTTTTATTTACTAAAACAGCATGAAGGTGGGGAAATGTCTATGAAGATTATATGATTCTGCGGACAGTAATTATAAGTCATGTTTTATAAATCATCATTATTGTTGTCATCAATGTTGATGTTATGAGGTCATAGAGGTATAATATTTTTAAAACATTATTCTTTGAATTGATTTATAAAAATTCAAACGGAAGGATAATTGAGTGTACTTAGAACATAGTAAGTTATAGGTAAACTATGATGTCTGTAATTTGTTTCATTGACAATAATAGTGATAAATACAAATCAATTCAGAGAGAACGCGGCGTCAGTTCCAGAATCAATGCCTGTTTTTTTCGCTGATTCTTAAAAATATTTTCTTCATAACAGAATTTGACTGTTAAGCTTAACCAGGCCAGTACAGGTGTACAGTATGTTACATACAAAGTAGGCCTATATAAAAAATGAAATCCCTATAAGGTGTGTATTTGTTTGCTTTCAGTATTTTTCATTGCACATTACAAAGGTAAATATATCAAATATGTTTTTAATTCATATTTCCAGTACATACTGACACATCTCATAACCCCTTGTACAGGTGCAAATAAAAACATCTTGTCTTGATATTTTTTCTACAGTTTAATAATAATTCACTGTTTATCCTTGAGGTTGCTGATTATTTGTTTTGTCTAAATAATAGAGTGAGGAGTAAATCAGGAAAGTTTAGAATTGTTTTATGTGAAGTCCCAACTATTTGAATATGTTGCAATAAAACAGGAGTTTAAAGTCATAAATGAGTCTGGAATTGTGAATTCATGTGCTGTGTGTCTGAACATTTAATCAGGAGAAATTCATTTGCAGATGTGTGCGCTCATTATGTGCATCAGTGTGTGTGTGTCAGCCTGTGTGTAAATCTTAAAATCTTTTGTCTCAACACTGTTGTGTTTACAACTGTACCCCTGGATCACTTTATGCAAATGTGAACACAAATATGGAGTGACTTAACTTTTGTCTTTTTGTCTGTGTTCTCTCAAATAAGAAGCATATTCTTTTTTCAAACAGCGAAAGGATCCTCCTTCTGTCTGATGCCCATTTTCTCTTTGTGTTTCTATTATCTTCTCTCTTTCTCTCTCCGCAATTCTTCTCTATCTTTTACTACTCATAATCATCTGTCTGTCTTTCTTCTTCCATCTTTCCTGACATTTCTCTTCTCCACCACCCTTCCTTCCTTTCTCTCTCCCTCTCTCCTCTTTTTCATTCTTTCTCAGAGAGCCGAGAAAACTCGTTCAGTCGTTCACGGAGCTCCAGTGTTTCCAGTATAGACAGAGAGACGAAAGAGGCCGTAACCACCGTGCAGTTTGCAGAGTCGTATGGGCGTAAGTCAGACACCCTGCCTACGCCCTGCCTCTGGGTGGGGACGAGTCTGGGCCTGGTGCTCATCATCCCAATATCCATACCTATGGATGAGCAGGAACGTCAGGAAGACCCGGTTACTGTGGCACCTACTGGTAAGACCTCACATGCTTCAACATTTTAGTTTCATACTTGGCCTTAACCGAGAATTAATTTGTTGTTTTTCGTTCTCCCTCACAGGAACCGTGTTAATGCTCAAGGGCTCCGTTCTGCGGTTCGGCTTCCTGGACTGTGGAGGCGCTCTAATCCAAAATCCCTACGAGATGTGGCGGGACCAACATGCCCCAGAAGACCCAGATCGACCCCGCAAACGGAAGCTGGTCAACTTTTCGCCCTCCTCCTCCCAAGAGGCCAGTGGAGATGGTCACTTAGCCGTTGTGTGTTCGGAGAGGCAGGCAAAGGTCTTCCTCATGCCTTCCCAGGCCTGTCTCTACATGCACAACATCACAGAATCATCCTTCGTGTTGCGTGCTGACATAGTGTCCGTGTGTAACAGCGTGTGTCTGGCCTGCTTCTGCGCCAATGGACACATCATGACTCTCAGGTTCACGTCAACATTTATTTTGTCCTAAATTTGGTGTGGTGTGGTTTAACTTTGCTTTTCAGTATCAATTTTCAACACTATCCAGATGACAGAAACCCACCTAATCCCAAGAGCACCGTTACTGTCATTTCTAATTTGTGGGTATCTTTGGAGTGCATTGGCTAAGCCTTGCATATTTTCCATTTTATGTGTGTGTGTGTGTGTGTGTGTTTTACAGCCTTCCAAGTTTACGACCTCTGCTAGACATCAGCTACCTGCCGCTTACAGACATGCGCATTGCCAGGACCTTCTGCTTCACGAACGGAGGACAGGCGCTGTATCTGTGCTCCCCTACAGAGATACAGAGAATCACTTACAGCCAGGAGATGTGTGACAACCTACAGGTGGGTTTGGTTTTATGTGTGTGTGTGTGTGCGTGCATGCCTCTGTGCCTATTGAAGTGAAATGTCATGCTTGTCATGAATGCTTTGAGCTCTGTTGAGCTGAGGCCTGCTGCATCTCTGCTGTAATTTCTGTTGCACAGGTTGTCATTCTGTCCCTTCTCCCCTTTGTCATTCCTCCTGCCTCTGGATGTGTTCGAAATAGCATACTACCATGTTATATTCATATTGGTTTTGCAGTATGTAGAATGTACACTGTGCACAATACCCAAATTATTAGTGTAGTGTGCAGTATATAGAGCACTGACCATCTATGTTCACTGTAATGGATGAACTGGAAGTCACCGGTTTACCAAAAAAGCAAGGGGTAGTTCACCCAAAATTTAAAACACATCATTTACTCACCCTCATGTTATTCCAAACCTGAATGACTTTCGTTCACCTAAAGAACACAAAAGAATATATCTTGAAGAAAGTGAACTTCTATTGTATGGACACTAAACCAAGACATTTCTCAAATATCATCTTCTATGTGCCACAGAAAAAGAGTCATATACAGGTTTAATGACATGAGGGGCAATAAACGATGAGAGAATTGTTGGGTGAACATCCCTTTAAGAAATGTAATATTTAACAATCTTTAATTGGATTTAAAATGTAGTACATTTTTAATTTCCATGATGTTAATCTGCCACTTGCTGAATTAAACATGCAAGATAAAGAGCCGTTCTAGAACTTGTGAAATGTGTTACTACTGCCATCTGCTGGTGAATTTTTGTGTTGTTATTTTTAACACAATGTCCCTCTTTCATTCCAATGTGTAATTTTTTCTATTTATTGAGTTTTGATTCACTCTTGTAATTGCAGGAGATGTTAGGGGAACTCTTTACACCTATTGAGACTCCTGAGGCTCAGAACCGTGGCTTTCTTAAGGGCTTTTTTGGTGGCAACGCCCAAACGTTCGACCGAGAAGAGCTGTGTGAGTGAAGTTAATATATACCTCTGTGTGTGTGTGTAAGCATAGACTTAGACAAATCCAGACTTTTGGCTGTTGTTTTCAGGGTCTAGTTCACAGATTATTGCGTCACTTATGCAGGCAAGGGCCTCTTGATTGACACGTAATGTTACAACACAGTTTTAATGTGTAAATCTTTTTTCATCGCTTTTTCTCACTTTCTACAGTCGGTGAGGCAGCGGCAGGTAAGGCCTCCCGCAGCCTGGCCCAGCACATTCCAGGACATGGGGGTATGGAGGGCATGAAGGCAGCAGCAGGTGGGGCGGTGGGGGAACTGGCCCGAGCTCGCATTGCCCTGGATGAGAGAGGACAGAGGCTAGGAGAGCTGGAGGAGAGAACTGCCCTCATGATGTCTAGTGCTGAAACCTTCTCAAAACATGCTCACGAGGTATGATGGAGGAGATGATCTTAGCCACATAATGAGAAAATCACAAACATGCTCATTTTAGATTTCGCCTTATTAGCAAATTAATAAAATGTATAATGATAATCAGTTTTAATAATGCTGTATGTTTAATGATAAACATATGTTACTAATTTTGTTCTTTTTTCAATGTTGCCCACAGGTGATGTTGAAATGCAAAGACAAGAAGTGGTATCAGTTTTAGATGGTCCTGGGTGAGGGGGCTTTCATGCCACAAGAGGACGCTACTCTGGTACTTGGACTTTCACTCTTTAAAAGAGACAGAGACCGCTAAAGGATGGACAAAGAAGAACATACGTACTGGTCAGCTTCTGTTCTGTCTGTGTACAGAATTGTCTTACAATGATTGGTTAAAGAGACTAAGGCCAGACTATGATGGACATGTACCATTAGCATTTACAAGTAAGAGGGGTTCCATGCACCTACGCTGTAAATCAAACATCTTCATTTATGTACAAGGGTTGATCGGGGTCTCCTCACAAGAAGCAAAATTGGTTCACGCTGTGTAGATAGTTCGAAAGCTACGAAATCAACATGAGTGCATGAAACAAAATGGATGACCTATAAAAACATAAAACTGCCATATTAAAAAGCAGCATGTTACTTTAAAACAAAGGGAAATAGAAAACTTGTATTTAATAACCTAAGCCAATAATAGAAACTATGACGAAAAACGTATATTTTTTGAAATAGCAAACAAATATATATAAACAAAAATGTATACCTGCATTGCTATAAGGCCAAAATATTTAGTTTTTTTAATGACCTCATCCTATTTCTTTTTAGCAGTGTATATTTATTTTCTGAATATTTACCACTTGTCATATATGAGATCAATTTATTCACCATCATATTCCAAGTAATCACCAAGATACGAATTTTCACAGTTCGTACAGAGAGCGCAGGCCAACGACGTATTTGGCCAGACCCACTGATGTTCAGTAACAAACGTAACAACGCAACATTTTTCCGTTTCTTTGCTGCTAGCTCTCAAAAAGCACCACAACCAACTTTTTATTCAGTCTCAAGAAGCTACTTCACCCTCCTCTAGAAGCGTATGACGTGAAATGATTTTAGAAGTGCGAGTAGTAAAATGTATTTGGCACCATGTGACGAATGTGTGCCAGTGGGGTCTTCTTCGAGCGTGTTTCTCTTCATTAAGCATATGTTATACTTAATGTGCCATATTCTAGATGGGTGAAGTATTTTAAACTGTAAACTAGCGATGAATTAACTCTCGTCTGTGGTTGATATTCTGGGCTCTTGGACAAGCCAGCCAAACTCAGACAGAGGGGTTGGCTTTTTAAGCGTGTCTGTAAAAGTACAAATACAGTTCGTTTTTTATTTGTCATGATGTTTGTTTTTCTTACAAGGAACAATTTCAGCTGGCCTGTTATTTCGTTTTAATTCTAGTCTCTTTGTTTGCCTTGGGGCACATGTAACAAAGATTGTGCGTTGTTTTGTACCTCGCTGAGAACGACAAGTAAATGACCTCTGTTTTTTCTGCCAAAGTTTGAATTGCATTTGTGAAGAGATTTCCTTCACATTCCAGTACAAGGGACAAATTTTTGTTTCTTCTTTTTTCTCAATATAATGTTTTATACTTTACTACTGTAGTGTCAGACGATTGTTTACTAGTGTCTTCTGGTTGTTGTTTGACTGTGGAAATGGTGTTTTAGAATGATCAGTGGGCGCTACTGATGAATCTTCATGTTTTTAAAATATGTGTCTGGAAAGATTAAGCCGAGTGAGTCAGCCTGCAGTTCGTGGCAGGCCTTACGTGAATTTGTGTTAAATGTACGCTAAATCTTCCGGAATCGTATTTGAGACTCATGTTGTGTTCCTATGATTTGTCCTTTGATAACCTCTGACCTTCTAGTGCTTTACTGTAACAAACTCAGCATTTCTTCCATAGTCCATGCCTCTGCCCATTTGGCTTTGTATATACGAGCTGCTACACCGTAACGTAAATGTTGTGCATTGAAATACACAAACTCAAGGCTCACGCAGACACACATCCTCAGCCATTAGTCGAAACTGTGCTATTACGCAATATTTGTTTTGTTCAAACTGTTAAGTTTAAAATAATAGCGCATTACTACAAGACAGGAAGACAGATGTTACGAAGAAGGAATTGCATGTGTGGAGAGTGTGAAATTGGACACAAGACACTAAAGTCACCATAATGGTCAGCCAATCAGAAGTCACAGCCACGTAGAGATGGTCTGCTGAAGAAACCTGTGGGTTTTAGTTCATGTTCATCATTATATTTGTTTCCACAGGTGATCCAATGATTACTCTTCAAAGTGTCAAAATTAAAATAAAAAAACAAGTGACAGACAGGGTGTTTTGTTTGTATGTTCTCAGTTTTTATATGAAAATGTACAGTTCATCTTGGGGGACAGTGACGCGGTCATTGAACTAAATTATTGACAAAAGTCATTTGGATATTCCTCTGTGAAAGTTGTACCTGTTTAAAGATGGTACCGTGTCTGATATTCTGACTGAAGTTCTGTAGGTCTAACTGTAGTTTCCTCCACCCCCTCTGATTCCTTCAGAGAAGGCAGCATTGTCAGTCTTGTTTCAATGGATAATGCCACCTTTCGTTCTTCTTGATATTATAGTAGTGTTATAGAGGTTGAAAATAAAATGGAAAAATATGTTGTTGCAAATCAAATTGAAATAAACAATGATTGATGTACACAACACTATCAGACTTGTTTGTTTCTGTCACACGGTGGACTGGTAAGAGTCGAAGAAGATTATTCATTCAGTGGTGTCAAGGTTTTCATTTTTGGTTCATTTAAGAAAAGCATCAGTTTATTAAAGAATGCATCAGGGAATATTTGCAAATATATGCAAAAATATATTGCAAACATGACATCAGCAACTCACCGTGTACTACAGCATAATGCTATACGGTATATCAATATTTATTTTTGTGTTGAACCTGGTGTGAAATAGATGCAAAACCCTCTAAATCCGATTACGTTTCATTGAAATAAGCATTTTTCAGATGGCTTCTACATTTACTTTCAGCAATACAGGATATTTCAGACTGGGCAGAGTGTGGTATTTAGCAGGTTTTGAAGCTAAATTATTTGAGGAACATACTATGTGTGGAGAGCATTCACTCAACATCATCTAATTTTTGACGGAGGTGCTTTTAGAGGGTTGCATCTGAACTCTTCATATGATCTTAAAAACGCATTTGCTTTGTCTTAAGGTGGTAAAACGCCCTGAATGATATTAATTGTAAAGAATTTAGAGCCTGACATGATAGTCTCCCTTCTCCACATGTCTTCATTTTTATTACAGGTTTCTTTCTGATGACGTCATCTAAATGTACATAGGCTGACCTCCTGTCGAGCACCTGTAGATATTGAGATGATGTAGTTGATATATCTGTTTTTTTCTGTATTTCCATTAAAATTGTAACAATTACTGTGGTATTTTAATGATTATCAATCCCACGTGACTGGTGGAACCGCTATGCACAATGAAAACACTGGAGTGAGAAACACGCGCAGGCGTCTTTCCCCTTCCTTTCAAACATCCAATCAGCTTCCAGTAAATTACGCCATGGGTGAAAACGACCAATCATATTCAACTTCGATTTGTTACCGAGATTTTCTCAATAGGGGTCTACATACCGAAACATTAGTGTGTGTCTGCGAGTGTGAGTAACGTCAATGTTTTATGCGATGTATTAGGGACTTGAGAGAGATGCCGTTCTGAAGAGTCGATAAATAAACGCACCCATCGCCCGATGATTCACACCACATGCAAATCTTGACGTTTGCCCACAAAACTCCATAAAAATGCTGCGAAAACTTTTACTGCTCTTGTTATATGCTTTTATGACGCGGAGATCAAAGGCGGTGTCAGTGCCCAGCGCGAGTCAAACTGTCATCTGGGGTCTGGGACTGGAGACCAACATTGTTGTCCCTGCCCGATTCTTCTACATCCAGACAGTGGACACCACCGGAAAAAAGTAAGTGAGCTGGTCTAGCTAAATCCAGTGATGTGGGTAGCATGGCCAGGGTGGTTTAAGATCTGGGCTGGAAGCTGAAAGGTTGTGGGTTCAAATCTCACAAGGGGTGTAATCTTGATCAGTATCTGTAACCTTGAGGTCATGCACAAATTAATGGGTCTAGTAGAACCACAAAGTGCTATTAGAGAACAGCTAAATAAGAAATTGCTTTTTAAAATATTTTGTGACTGTCGACAGCATTGTAACAGACTTCTGTGATAAACGCAAATTTATTGACAAGAAAACTTGACAATCTATGCCAGTTGAATTCTCAACACATGCAATTCTTTGATTTTCACTTCTCAGCTTCTCAGTTCTTTGGAGTCACGTTTATTTTTTTTACACTATCTGACACAAATCAGACTCTCCCTCTATGACTGTCATCCACCTGACCATAGATGGATGGATAACTGACACTGTCTATGCCTGTCTAATATCACTCACCTCGCTTGCCCTATCCTCAGTTTCACAACATCACCCGGAGAGGCGACATTTGAAGTTAAGATTACATCTCCAACAGACCCGTATGCCAGAGTGTGGGTCCAGATTTTAGACCGGAATGATGGGTCCTTTCTGGTTCGGTATCGCATGTATGCCAGTTACACAGATTTGCACATCCAGGTTCTGCTTGAAGACAAGCAAGTGGGGAAATCACCATATGTGCTCAGAGGTGAGGAGAATCATTTCTAGTTTCATGATTCAGACCCATAGAAGAAAACTTTTGTTTACACCATCCTTTCTGTGACAACCTTCTTATTTGTCTTTTACCGTTGTTGTCTCGCTTTTTCTGACTCTCAATTTCTCTCTGTTCAGGTGCAGTGTATCACGAATCATGTGACTGCCCAGAGCCCAGTGGTGCATTATGGGAAAAGAACATGCACTGCCCTGCCACTTTCTCTCAAATAGATATTGATTTATCTGTTTTCTCCAGTGTGGATCCAGACCGTAATGCCCATGAGATCCCTCAGCGCTTTGAGAAGAGACATAGCCTGTGCCATTATACTATCAAAAACAACCAGGTACAAACACCCAAACATTTCATTTGATTTCATGGGCTATTTTTTTGTATATACGGACATCAAGCTTGTGTATTTACTTTTAGGTTTATATAAAAACACATGGAGAACATGTTGGATTTAGGATCTTCATGGATGCTTTCCTTCTCTCACTTACACGTAAAGTAAGTTTTTAATAGGTTTTTAATATATTTACAGGTTTTAGACTATAAACATGTCCTCAGCCACTTTTCTTTTATAACCTATAGATGGCGCCATAACACAGCAGTAAGGATTTTAGATTTGCGCGTGTACATCAACATCCTTAAGATCACTGCCCCATAGCAATGTAACGAAATTTGGGGGCAAGTAATGCTGAGAAATACGCCTGACGGTTTTTCAGGTTGTGGTGTTTGTTGTGGTAGATTAATTCCTTATATTAAATGAATTCTATGTGTGAATTTATGAATCGTTTATAAATATTTTAGAGTTTTTCACTCTAAAAAGTTATTTTACTTGTGTCACAAGGTTAGGCTTCCAGACATTGAGTTTTTTGTGAATTTGGGGGACTGGCCCCTGGAGAAGAGACGTGCCTCTGAGAATCCCAGCCCAATTTTTTCGTGGTGTGGATCCAATGACACGCAAGACATTGTCATGCCGACCTATGACCTCACTGAATCTGTATTGGAGACCATGGACAGGTAAAATAGCGTAACCATGATGCTTGGAGCATATAAATCCAACTTTTAAACAATTAACATGATGAATTCTGTATCTTTAACATAATTTGTGTTTATATAAACTAGTGTCTGGTCATGAAAACAGCATGCATGCAATATACTATAGTAAAAATATGTAGTAAAATGTACTACATTTATTTGACAGTACTGTGCTAAATAGATTTTATTCTGTTTTGTTTGTGAATGTATTAGTACTCACTCTTACATCAAATGTTTTGGCCATTTCTGATGTGACAGAGTGAGTCTGGACATGATGTCTGTTCAGGGACACACAGGTCCAGCATGGGAGCAGAAGATAAGTCAAGCGTTCTGGAGGGGCCGGGACAGCAGGCGAGAGCGTTTGGAGCTGGTTAAACTGGCCCGGGCAAACCCTGACGTGCTGGATGCGGCCTTCACCAATTTCTTCTTTTTCAAGCATGATGAGAGTCTTTACGGGCCCCTTGTCAAGCATGTATCCTTTTTCGACTTCTTTAAGGTGAGGGATGTTTACATAGATATCAGAGATTAAACACCTAATTTACAGGCAGATTTATCACGCTTGATTACTTTATTGCATCGCTAAAGAGGGGTTAATCTGATACAGTGAGCAGTTCATGAGTTTAATTCAACTGCTCATGTCATCATAACATCCTGGCCACCTAGAAGGGAACTAAATATTTTAATTCATCTCGTTAATTGCTTTCTCTCAAATGTATCATTTTGTATCAAAAGAACGGAAGCCGTATACAGTTGGGATGGCATGAGGGGAAGTGAATTATAAGGCAGTTTTGGGGAGAACTATTCCTTTAAAGTATTGTTTGTTTTATTAGGTATAAAGTCTTAATGGAAAAAAATGACCTAATGCACCTTTAAGGGAGTAACAGCTGAATGTTATTCTAAACTAGTCTTGTTTTTGGACAGTACAAGTACCAGATCAATGTGGACGGGACGGTAGCAGCGTACAGACTGCCTTATCTGCTCGCAGGAGACAGCGTGGTGTTTAAACAGGACTCCATCTACTATGAGCATTTCTACAAACAGCTCCAGCCGTGGGTGCACTACATCCCCTTCAAAGCCGACCTCAGCGATCTACTGGAGAAGATCCAGTGGGCTAAAGACCATGATGAGGAGGTACAGTACATTCAGACATTTGACTTCACTCATGACAAACTTGTATATTAAAAGATCTGGAAACACATTGACTCTTTTACAGTTGTTATTCAGTATTTTGTCATTACGTTTGTTATATTAAAGGTCCAGTGTGTAATTTTTGGGATGATCTACTTATAGAAATGCAATATAATATACATAGCTATGCCTTCAGAGGTGTGTAAAGAGCTTACACAATGAAGCGTTATGTTTTTATTACCTTAGAATGAGCTATTTCTATCTACATCTTCCACGGGTCCCCTTGCATTATTCGCCATGTTCTGTCAGCCGTCGTAATGTTTCGAAAGGGAGGGGTGGAGTGCGCGGTTGGTTGCAACTCACAACCTTGCCGCTAGATTTTACTGACTGGACCTTTAAAAGATAAAAAAAGCAATTGGCCACTGTTGTAGCTAGATAGTCTTGTCATGGTGTTACAATGTGAAACGCAGGTAAACGAGTTCAAATCTCTGCAGTGCAGTTGCGAAAGCAGTTAAACGCTTAAACATCACATCTGTACCACCTCCCTCTCTTTCCCTTCTGCTCTCTCTCTCTCTCTCTCTCTCTCTCTCCCACACTCATCCAGGCTAAGAAAATCGCCCTGACAGGTCAGCAGTTTGCACGATCCCATCTGATGGGTGACAGTATATTCTGTTACTATTTCAAACTCTTCCAGGTAAAATTTTGTAATGGTATTTCTTTATGTTGTGCTATACTAACAGACGAGAGCTCGTTGTTTCGCTGACACTACACTTTTTTGCTAGTAACTCATTTATTTCTTTTGTCAATTTCATTGTTCAAATTCTTTGTTTCTTTGGACTTATCAGTGTGTATATCTTATCTTATCTTGAACTTCCATCTTCATCCAAGTTTTATGTGTTGTGATCAAGGCCACGAAATACAAAGATCAGATAACACATGTTGTACTGCTGCAAGCCACATACACGTTTTAACACACGTGTTTTAAGAGGACTTTGCATAGACAAAATGAATTTTCTACTGTATAAACTGTGTATTCCATCCCCTAACCCTTCAAATAAACACAGTTTAGTGAATTTTAAGCTGTTTCCCTCCTGGGGACCAAAAAATGTCAGTGGAATGTCAATATTAATACGCAAGAACCTGGATTTAAAGTTATCAACATTTCTCTAAAGTTGAACTGGATCGGTTTGTTTTGCAATGTTTTTCTGCAGAGGCTGTTTCAGAGAATATATCTTAAAAATTTGTATTTTGTCTCGTTTCTTTGGCAACTAAAGCATAAACTTCACTTTATTTGTTCTAATTTGTTCAATATATATATATATATATATTGCTTATTTGGGCTGTTTTTTAACACTTTGTAAGGTCAGTATCTCCACAGACCCTCGTCCCAGTTTTGCAAATAGTAGCAAATGGTACCAGACTTGGTTTGTGTTCACAGTGGTCATGTACCCCTGAGGTCATGAATCTGAAAACTTTTACGGTTCTCTATAACCACATGCTCCATACATTAATCTTTAAACACACATTCTGATTTGAATGCACTTCTGAGCTATAAACCTTGAGATGTGGAGGTGTTGGAGGTCAAAACCATAGCAGCTACTTGAATTTTATGTGATTCTTTCTGCTGATAAGGACACATAATACGAGTTATGCTTTCTTAACCTTGAATTCTGCAGCTTATAAAAGTATAATTGAAATATGTGAAATTCTACTAGGATTTGATTACTTTTATAATGAATCTAAAGATTCATATTGTGCATTTTTCTTTACATTTTGTTAATTAAGATTCTAACTAGCCAGTGAATTTTTGTATGCTCCATCAAGTCTTTGCATTTATTCAGTTTTCTCACCCTCTCTCTTTGTGTGTGTGTGTGTGTGCATGTGTGCGTGCTTTCGTGTGTACGTAGAAGTACGCTAAACTGCAAGTCACTGACCCCAAGGTTCGAGATGGCATGTCTCTGGTGGAACAACCAAAAGATGAACTTTTTCCATGCTTCTGTGCAAGAAAAGAGGTGTGTATGTGCAGGCACATCAAGATAACCATGCATGTAATTAAATGTTTGTTATATGTTGTATTGTATATTCATGACCCATGGTCATATTGGTAAGTGTCATTTTAAGGTGTTAACAATTAACCGAGGAGGATCAGTGTCTAAGATCACACATGCCATTAGAGACTTGCCTTTTTTAATAAATTTCTTTGTTAAAATGGCATTTATGCTGTTTTATTTATACTTTGTTGGTTACTGTTAAGCTTTCTTGAGTGGACATTTTCCATACACAAAAATAAAACGTTTATTTTTTTAAAAGCAACTATTGCATTTAACTTGTTGGTATGTCACACTTGATCTTGTAAAGTTGTAAGAAATGTATTGTGCTGTATATACTGTATATTATCATTTCATGCAGCTTACAATATTAAGGCCATTCAACTTTTTATGACTTGGATTTATTCAGCATATAAGTCTAATTTCTATTAAAAAATTAAAACAGTTTATTATACTGCAGGTGTTATGGTCTTCAGTAAAAAGCATAGGCAGTAATGTATTAGTCCTCAGTGACATAAAATATTCATAATTGTTTCTTTTTGTACAGGCTAAAGATGAGCTATGAGAGACCTTCCATTTCAATATAAAATAGGAGGCAAATATTTGGATGGTTTACATCAGAAAGTATTTCCAAGGGCACATTTTACATCAATTGTCTTAAACCTGCAATGTCTTTTGTACAATGTTTTTTTCCTCTTTATGTATTAAAATTATGTTTCTACACTTTTGCCTGGCTGAATTTTATATTATTAACCATTTTGTTTATTGTCCTTCGCCATATTATATACATATCTTCCGTTAACACCTGACCCATTAGTACAGTCTTCTACTTTCCTATTTTCCTATCCCCCCCAAAAATCTTAGCTTCCTATACTGTGATAGGCTGACTGAGATCAGTTTTACTGCACCTATGCATTGTTGTTCTTTTGTTGCACAAATTGCTTCTATTGTTTTCCCCTACTTTGTACGTCACGTTGGATAAAAGCGTCTGCTAAATGTAAATGTAAAAATTAATTAGGAAAGGTAACTTAACGTTTAGACAAAGTTAGGCAAGTTCTCTCCTAAACACTAGATGGCGCAGTACAACAACAACATGATTCCGTTTCCCCACATTTAGCTGCACGCGTGAGAGTTGCTTCTACTACTCAGCCTTCTTCGTGATGATGTTTTCTGAGGTACTTCTCCGTATAGACACATTAAAAACAACCAAATAACAGTCAGCGTATAATACTTATACAAGGACTAAATAATTTACTGATAATTATAAAATACTGATTGTCCAGCTACAGAATATTACATAACCAAATGTCATATTTTTTTAAGAATTCAATTTGAGATCTTTTTGAAAGATGTTTTAATATGTTGTAATACCGCAGGAGAATGTAAGAATCCCATTCGAGCAGAAACAGCTGGACGGCGTGTTTACTGTTCCCGCTGATGTCACCGCGTTGCGTGCAGCCGTGGTGATGACGCACGGCGCGGGGGGAGACATGCACATCTCTCATCTGGAGACCATGGCGCGTGCTCTCGCCTGTTCAGGTGTTCTGTGCCTGCGCTTCACCTGCAAAGGCCTGAACCTGGCGTACAGAATCAGAGCATACAGAGCTGCTGTAGTAAGCATTTATTTTTCAATATTATAAGCGCATTGTGCAGACATATAAGCACACATTGTACAATAAATTAAATACATTACATGACACCTTAATTTATTTTATTTTTTACTAAACAGGACTACTTAAAAGCTCATGAGAGGTATACACCAAATAGTATTTTTCTCGGAGGTAGGTCTTCCTGTCTCTCAGATACACATTTTTTAAAGGGGAACTGAAAGATCAGCAGTTGCTATTTTGGTTTGTAGGGTCTTTATTTCTGTGAAATGTGTGAATTTTTGTAATTGCATGTTTCCAGGCCGTTCTATGGGTGCTCGTGCAGCCGTTGCAGTGGGTAGAGTCATGTGTGCTGAGCAAGAGGATGCAGTGCAGGGTCTTTTGTGTTTATCATTCCCACTGCATCCACCAGGAAAAACGCACACACACATTGAGAGAAGCCAAGACCTCCGTGCATTGTCCCACACTCCTGTGCTGTTTGTTTCTGGCACAGCAGACACCATGTGTGAACAGGTGAAGTTGAATGTGAAGATTTAGGCGGTCTGGGATTATAACTTGAAAATAGTGATCTCAAAGATTTTCCTGTTGAACATTTAATATTTGTATCATTATTTAGTTTCTTGTAACTTCTCATAAACCCATCAGGTTTGCTTGAGCACTGCATTGAGGGGCCAGTTTTTTTGTTTTGCTTTCTGATTACACCAAAACAAGCAGGGTATCATTTTATCTTTTCTTTTTTTCAGAAACTTATGGAAAATGTTATAAAGTTAATGCAGTGCCCCATAGCTGTTCACTGGGTCAAGGGTGCGAGCCATGGGCTTACAGTACGTGGAAGAACTGAAGAATCAGTCTCGGAGGAAGTGAATTCACAGATCATTACATGGATACTAGAACATAAATTAGATAAATATTAATCATGATTATTCTTATAAATATCTTGCATATCTCTCCTTTATATGTAAAATCTTTTTTTTACTTTTAAAATTAAATAAATCATCATTAATTAATCAAATAACTTGCTTTTGACTTTATTTTATTTATGAACAATTACTTTTTTAATAATAGATAATAGAACTTTTTAAAATGTGTTTAGAAATTGTGAAACTATAGTGCTCCGTTTTGCTGGTTTAAAGTGTGTATAATGATAGGTTTAGAGTGTTTAGTAATATCATTGCGTCCCTCACAAAAATAATATATATATGAAGAGTTTGCTTCCACAATGAGATAACTTCGTTTTAAAATAAATTCAAAAATCATGTTTTTTATTGTGCATTCCAATTAATATCAATGAAACTGCAGTTGTTTTGTTTTGATTTAAATCATAATAACAAACAAAAATACAGCTAACTAACTAAATAAAATACAATAAAAACATGATAACATAATAAAAAACATGATTTTTGAAAAAAAAATGATTTATCTCATTTTGGAACCAAACTCTTCATATATTTACTGTATTTGCGTCCGCTTATTAATACTTTTTATTTCATTATTATTGAGAGAGAAAAAACATGAAAGAAAAGCACACGTATGATTGATACACAACATTTCAAAAGCAGAACAGATACGGCATACTTAAAATTAAATCGTGAGTAAAACACTTGAACGGAGTATTAAAGCTGTGCATGTACCTTTTAGGATCTATGACGCAATCACGAGCTAGCGTATGATTGGCTGGTTATCACTCCTCGACAGACAGGCTGTAAACATGGCGCAGGAACCCTGGAATAAAGTTCATATTCCATTTCCAAGCGCTGTTTCTTCAAGTCGAATCGCATTTACTGATACAACAGGTATGTCTCTATATATTAAATATGACACATTTTCCGTTGTGCACATATAAGACAAAATAACAGTTCGTCTCGCTGCAGCTGAACTAAACGCATGGTTCCCACACGTGCCTTTTAAAGCTCGTGAAATAATGCGCACAGCTCCGTCCCCAGCCTCCAAAGGAGCCATGGCCTTTTAAAAGTAGGAAAATATCTTGTTTTATAATAACGTGTCTCTTTTAAGGTGTCCTGGTTGAACGTCTGCTTGCTGACTGTAAGAGAGCGTTGACACTGTTATGCAGCGAAGTCTTGCAGACAGAAATCCGTGTGATGTATGAATTACTTTACGTGTTGAACAATAGCTTCAGACAACACAAGCCTTTTCGATCACTAAAGCAGGTGTGAACCCAGTGACTTGATTTTTGTATTTATACATTGTATAATGCATTTAAAGAATGATCTCTTTCGTAATAACTACCCATGGCAGTCACGTTTTCGTGTACATTTGGTAAGTATTTTAGCTCATATTTGTATTATCTGCAGGTCGAACAATGCATAAACCGCTTGAAAGAGATGAAGTTACAAGGAGCAATAGAAGACCTGAAGGAATTGTGTCCAAACAAATATCAGAGGTGAGGTGTGGGTTTACTGTAATATGTTTCAGTAATATAGGTTTTTTATTTAATATTTTTGAAATGATGTTTTGTGTAGGGATGCTGGAACAGATGTTGGGGAGTGTGACGTTCCCAGTCAGCCCATGTTAGAGTGGGTCTGTCTCAAACTTCTTGGTGCCTCCAGCCTGCTAGCTCGAACACTGGAACGGTGCACCCAAGCGTTCCTGTATCCTTACAGTGTCACTCTTGTTTGGCCTCATATGGGTTGAAGCACAGACTGAATATTAATGCACTGACTTTTAGGCCGGTTTCACAGACCAGGTTTAAAGGACTCATTAAATGAGCACTTTCAACAAGTTGATATGATTTATTAGGGTCTTCGCGAAATGTCTGGAACATATTTTGCTTAAAAACACTCAATGGCTGTGTAAACAAAACCCTTTTTGCCTCGTCAAAAACAGCTATGCTCACATCAAACCGATTTGGTGCATGTCTCTTTAAATGATAATGAGTTACAGCAGACCCCACCCCCCCCTTCCATCGGGGTGTCAACACAACACGTGTAGTACTGCCATGGCAATGGTTTAGCTAAATTATATTTCTTAATCTCCTCTGCGGTTAGTTTCGTTTTAAATCTCAAATCATTCGTCCGGAAACTAAAAAATCTGCCACAGCAAACTGCGTTCACGTTGTGCATGTATGCTTGCCTAAAATCCAAGGAATGCGCACCTGCAGATCTCAGCGGAATTACGTGGATTTTAGCGCTTGTCGTTGACAAGTTATAACGTTACACACACAACGTGAGACCATAACTAGTATGCTGTGACAGATTTTTCAGCCTAAGGACGAATGATTTGAGATGTTTAAAACGAAACTAACCGCAGTGTTCACCCCTGTTCATTAGCAAAACAAACAGCTTGCCGCAGTTGAACATAATTAACGCACATAATGTATTAACATACATACAGCTAAACTCCAAGTGCCCATTTGCCAAATAACATATAAATATAGAGTAAGTTTAACACTGGCTTTGAATGTTCTATTTAGCCCGTGACTGACTTGGCTCCCTTTGCTATGATATGCTAACGTTATCCTCCTATATATACGGTACATGTACATCAATTCAGACTGTTGATAAATATGACTTACATCGGCAGCTTTGTCTCGTTCAGATGGTCTCGATCCCTCTTGAGGAACAACTTTGAAGCTAATCCTGCTTGTACTGTCCCAGGTTGATAAAGCACTCCGGCTTGAAGTGATTTGTGCAAACAAGCAGGTTTTTACTTATGGTTTCTGAGGGATTTCCACTAAAAATAAAATAAATCCACTCCTGTCTCTACCGAGGTTAGAACTCTGTGCAGCGACTACATTGCATGTTGTCCAAGAACTTTAGCCATGGCATCACGTACACCGCTGTAGCTTGTGAAAACAACAATGGCGGCAGCGCCGTGGGTGGAATTGTGTATTGGGGCGGTAATATTATAATAAGAGCCTGCGTCTACATCACATCAGGAGCGAAATCTGAACGGCTCGATTTCTCACATGCTTGCAGAGAAAGGCTTACCAAAACAAAGTTACTGGGATCTTGTTTTTCACGTTTTGTGGGTTGCTAGATGCACCGGGGACCTGATTATAGCACTTAAACACAGAAAAAAATTGACTTTCATCCAATGGGTCCTTTAAGGCTAGTCCTAGACTAAAATGAATGTGTGACCTGATATAACTCAATATAACTTGCCCAGAAATATCTTAAAATATATCAGTGCCATTGTTTTGTCTCAAGATGCACACCAGTAATGTATTCTTATAAGGCATTCTTATAAAGCGACATAAATATCTTAATTCAACTAAGGCATAGTCCTGGCTTTAGCTAAGCTGTGTCTGTGAAGCCGGGCCTTATAGTTTTGCTTAAAACTTTTGAAGTAACTTTCAAAAAGTTATTCATTTTGTGTAATTTTGTTGGGATCTCAGAAACTGAGTTGCTCTGGTCCTTGACACCCCGGTTAGGCGGACACGACAACACCTGCACCTGGGAGAATTCATTGTCCTGAATGTGGTGATAACCAGCATGTTAAGTCGCCTCTGGTGAGTTTACTGATTTTGCTTACTATGCCAATGCTTAGAATAATAATGATTTGACTTTAATAATGGAAACACCAGTCTAATGTGCCTTTCTCTCTCTCTCTCTCTCTCTAAATATTTTATATATTTCTGTATATATAATTTTAGGGTGTTCTTCAGAGGCATTCTGAGAGCCCTCATCCCCATGTACGAAAGAACCATTGAACTGCTCCAGATGGTGAGGCAGTCCCAGCTCATGGCCTACCTCACAGACTTTACTCTGCCTGGGAACCTGAAAGACTTTCTGTTCCATTCACACCCTGATCTGCCAATGGAAGATGACTCTACAAAACCATCATGGGCCTCAAGATGGGTTAAAAAGCACCAGTTGTCTATTCTTAGCAGGCTTTTTGAGAAGACAGAGATGGAGGAGGACAAGGGACGAGAGGAGAGAGAGGTGATCCCAGTATTATCTTCTGGTCACTATGAAGGATCTAGTATAGATCTGGGAACAGCAGTCCTACAGCAACGACCAGGTATTTGGGGATTTTTTGGCCAGTGTGGTTTATTTTGTTAATGTTTCTCTGCTTTTATATGTAAATGTGTGTATTATTTGCCTGAAATTCTCCAGAAGTCTCATCCTATGGACTGGACATAAAGGCTATGCTTCAACAACCTTGCAAATCAGTGAAACAGGTATTTGGTACATTTCCGTCACGTCAGTGATTGGTACACTGAAAAGTCTGTGCATTAGTTTTTCTGCTTTTATACTAACATTTCTGTCCAATGTTTTTTTTTTTTTTAAGATTATGTCTCAAGGGGCAAAATTGGATAGCTCACGCCAAGCTGGAGTCTCTCAAAAGAGAAAGTTCTTGAACTTGCTGCGGAAGGTGTCGTCCTTCAGCAACATGACTGCCCAGCTAAAGGAAGTAATACACTGGTGTAGGAGCTGTAAATTACATCAAGAGCGTAAGCGTGTGTCCTACTTACTCCTGAAGTGTTTGAGAATGGAAAGTCTGGAAGCTGATGGCATCAGGTAAAGTAAAATATTGTTTATATACTATAGCCAAATATATGTTTGTTTGCACAAATTTATCATACTTTCTTCGTACAGTGTATGCATTTTGTCTTTGAAAAATACTTATCAGTCACAAAAAAAGCATTGTGCCTTAAGTTGTTGGTTCAACTTTAAAAAAATAAGAAGTTACCTGGTTGCCATACAATTTTGAGATAATTCAACTTAAAAATATTAGTTAACTCAATGAATTTGGTGCAAACTTGTTGTGTTGACTAATATTTTTCAGTTTCAGTTAAAAAATAAGTTACATGGTTGCCTTAAAAGTTTAAGTTTTATCTCTAATAAAGTCATAATTGTTTGAATCCCAGGGTGGAGAAGAGATTAAAGATGTTTAAGGTAAAAGCTCAAAAGGCGTTGGTGCTTCAGAAGAACCTTTCACTAAAATGTTCCAGTTCCTTTTCTGCTATTTGGAGAACTCGGTGGCACCGCAGAACTTCAATTAGATCATTCATGGCATGCTACAGAACTACCAGACGATCTGTGTTTGCAAGGATGAGCTCTAAAACTGTTAAAGAATTGTTTGCGGCGTCATTAAAGAACAGGAGGAACTGCAGCCCAGTGGATCAACAAAAAGAGGTGTCTGGACATAATGTGGCACCTACTTGTGAGGAGGACAAAATGCATTTGCAGACTGTCATGCAGAAACCAGTGAATTTGCCCAAGAATGACATTGATGATATTTTTGCGTCCATTGGATTTTAGTTGTTCAGTGTTGAATGTATGAACTTGATATTTTTTACAGACCACAGCAAATGTGAACATAAAACAAATGTATATGTAGTTCTATGTACTACAAAAGTTATATGAAGTAATTGAAAATAAAGGGATAGTTCACTCAAAAATGTATATTCTGTCATCATTTACCTCTTGTCATTTCAAATCTGTATGACGTTCTTCGGCAGAACATAAAAGAAGATATTTTAAAGAATGTTGATAAATGTTGTTTTAAAAGGGGTAATATAATTCATCATTTTCAGATGTTGGGTAGTGATTATACATTATTAAAAAAAAAAGAAAAATGTGGTGCGGATTAGATTTTTTTTAGTTCTTCGGAAAAGGGCTGTGCAAAAATATCGATGCATGTAACTATCGCAATATTTTTTTTCCGATAGTGTATCGATAGTGATGCCTCTACTATCGATATTTTTATTTAAATCATGTCGTATACATACGGCCAAAAGTAAGTGGAAGCGAGCATGGTGAAAAAGATAAGAACACTTGGAGCTCTCAGAGCTGATGTGTGGGTGTGCTTTGCTTTTCAAAACAAGTAATGGAGTAATGAGTTATATAAAATAATGCTGTTTGTAGGCTTCGCAAGTCATGACACAAGTCACTTGGCTACTGCAGTGCATTAGACAAAAAGTATATTAAGAAAAGTAACAATGACATTTATTGTGCTTTCACGGATGTGACACCAGTGCATTTACAGCACGGATGAACCAGGGGTTTTATACTGCCCATGTTCAGTGTTTTAACTGTAATGCACCACAACAGCCAAGTGACTTGCGTGAGCCACCTTATTCCCCTGTGCTACCCACTTGAGGGGCACAATCAGGCCCGGATTAAGAATTCAGAGGCCCCTGGGCACAAGTGTCTTATGGACCCCCCTATACACACACGTGTGCACAATAAAGTTTTAAATTAGCCTATAGAGTACTACATGTATACACCTCTATCTTATACAGGATTACATTGACAAGTTACAAACTATGACCACAACCTGAAGGACAATATCATCACCTGTACATGTCCTCCATCATGATTGCAACAAGGCCTTCCTGGACCAGCAGCAACAATACCAAGACATTTCCCTGCATACTGTAACTCACTGCCCAGATAGCACAATCCATCTGGCTTACGTCTATTTGACGTCTGCATTTACATCTGCAAAACATCTGCAATACATAGTTTGCTCATCTGCAATACGTCTCTGAGATGTCTGAATGTCTGTAATACGTCTGCTAAAGATCTGGAGATCTTCTGCGTAAAAACATCTGCTAAACATCTTAGAAAGAGCAGCTTTACATCCATTCTAAATCATAAACATCTTACAGACATCTTCTAGATGTCTATATGACGTCTGACAGCAGACGTCTCCGAGACGTATTGCAGATGAGCAAACGATGTATTGTAGATGTCTTGCAGATGTAAATGCAGACGTCAAATAGACGTAAGCCAGATGGATGTGTGCTATCAGGGTGGCTTATGCAAGCAGCACACACTACCACACCTCTATCAATTCAGTTCTATCAGATTCTTCCATAATTCACACACAACCACGCCGGATTCACAAAACTGTTCTGAAGAGAAATAATAAGAACTTTCTTAAGATAAATTATAGAAAGTGCAATTCTCAAGTATTATCATCTTCATTTTTTCTAAGAATAAAAGGGCAGTCTTTGTCAATGATTAAACTGTAAGAGTAATTTGTCCATTTGTTAAACTTTGTTTGTGTAACAAGCACCTCGCGACTCACGTTATTATGTAAGCGTGTAATGTGTTACAGTAAACGGCATTAACGGGTATTATAAGTATACTTCTTTAGCCTATATATTACGACATCATAATATTTGTGTGTATGTAAACACGTTGCAATGTATGTAAAAGCACTGGTGGTTATCTAAGGCTAAATATTGGTAAAGTAAGGCAGTTACTGATCAACATTATAAATATAAAATTCATAATTGGCAAGGAAACACCACAAAATAAAAACTTGTACCTTTTAAGATTTAAGACAACCACGGGGGTATTTCAACTCATTATATTTACAACAATAAAGCCGTTCTTATTGACATATTTTCAGTTTCTGTTGTCAGTTCATGACGCAACAATATCTAACAACTCACCATAAAAGCTGTGATTTCGGCTATGTTCTTTCACAAAGCCTCGTGGTAACCATGTGCATATTTACAGACGAGCTGTGTTCATATTTATATATCCAAACAGTCGATAACAGTGACAGGTTGTTGGAAATGCTGTTTTGTACTCATTTTATTCATTAGTCACCTGTCGTACGGTGCTGCTTCTTCCTGCCGCTCACTGTACAGAGTGACACCGAGAGAAGGGATACCTGCGCCGAGAAAGAGAGACCTTGCGCTCGCGGGGCAGCACTGGAGACATTTTCCCACTGAATGAAAGCAAAGGTTTATCCGAGAATTCGTTAGATTTGTCGCTATGCGCTTTTTCTGAACAAAAGCTATAGGGCTCGTAAAAGTGACTTAATCAAAAGACAGACTTCCTAAATTAGAAATACTGTTTTGTGTGCGCACATCCATATAAAAAGTTACGCGGGCCAGATAATCGCACAGCAGAATGAATATAGCGAAAACGCTGTCATGTGAATTTTTCTTCCCTTAGCTTGCTTGGGCCCCAAGCGCGCATGGGCCCCTGGCCTTGTGCCCATAATGCCCATAATGGATAATCCGGGCGCAATCCACAGTTTGAGAACCCAAAACTCATCATGGCCACTCTGCAGAGGTAAGGGATGTTTTTACACTTATCCTTACAGAAACCCCCCGGTGGTGCACAGCATGTTGTATTTCTAGCTCTACTTTTTACATTTTCTATTTAAAGTATTGCAATATATCGCAAATGTGTATCGAAATACATAGCAATATATTGTATCGTGACCCATCTATCGTGATATGTATTGCATCGGGAGGCACTTGCCAATACACAGCCCTACTTCAGAACCACAGCATTGTGTAAAAATGTAAAGTAATAACATAGTGAATATTGACTGACTCGGTGAGCAGCTATACGAGTAGCTAAATAGAGTTTGGGAATCTACATCATTGTGCATTGCATTCTGGGCAGTCGCCGCCATGTTTTAGGACAAACTCAGCAGCGTACGATGACAGCAAATACAAATCACTAGAGGAATAAACGACTGTATTTACATAAAAAAATTAAGAGCTGCTTGCAATCCCCTTGATCATTCAAAGGAGCACTCCTTTATGGACACAGAGTGATCGCAAAGAGCTATATCACAAATGACATTTCTAAATGTATTTTGTACATTTCTCATGGTGTGAGCACTTAAAAATTCAAGCGGATCAGAAATGATGAATCTTTATTGTGAATGAGATTAATCAGTTTTTTTGCAAGGTTCAATGATAATGACTTTTCTGCTTCACATGAAAGAGCTGCATCAGCTCTTGCACAGAGCAATAATTTGGAAAGTAGTCCAACAATTGATATTAATGTCAATGAGGTTCGTTAGCAACTTAAGTACATTAAAACCAACAAAGCTGCAGGCCCTGATGGTATCCATCCACGGACGCTCAAGGTCTGTGCTGATCAACCGTGTTCAGTTCCCCATTCTATTTTCTCTTTGTCTTCATCAGAGATACCTATAATATGGAAAACATCATGACTTGTTCCTATCCCAAAACAAAAAATGTAATGTGGATCAAAAAGTTTAAATAATTTTGAGACCTATACCATTAACATAGCATGTAATGAAATGCTTCGAAAGGATCCTTCTGGGTCATTTACTACTACTACTGCCAGGTGTCATCTTTTTTAGACCCTTTACAATTTGCTTATAGGAAAAATGTGGGTGTAGATGATGCAATACTGTTTATGTTACACAATATTTATAGTCATCTGGAAACAAGGGATAGTTCGGTTAGGATTACATTTTTTTATTTTTCTAGAGCGTTTAATACAATACAACTACATGTTTTAGCTGAAAAATTGTTGCACTGAAATATACATAGTGCAACTATCATGTGGGTACTGGATTATCTTTTATGTCGTCCCCAGTTTGTCAGGCTGGATGACAATTTATCTAATATTATAAAGACCAAAACAGGTGCACCACAGGAAACAGTTTTATCCCCCTTCCTATTTTCCCTCTATACCTTGGAATACAGGCATAAATATCCATTGTGTAGTTTACAGAAATGTTCAGATGATACAGCCCTTTTAGGAATTATCAATCAAGGTAATGACGTGACTATTGAAAAGAGAGGTTGAATTATTTGTTTTATGGTGTGAATAAAAAAATAAAGAGTTGATTATAGATTTTAGACGTAATAAGGAACCTACCTGTGACAATTAGAGATCAGAATGTTGAGATAGTTCAATCATATAAATACCTTGGTGTGTACCTGGATAGCAAACTGAATTGGAAGAGGAATAGCGAAGCTGTTTTTAAAAAGGCACAGTCAAGACTATTCTTCCTGAGGAAGTTGGGCTCTGTAGCTTAAATGTTTTTTATAAGGGAATTCTAGCCAGTGTGTTGTTCTTTGCAGTGGGGGGGCAGTATTGCAGTGGATGATAAAAATAGGATTAATAAATTAATTAGGAGGGCTGGTTCGGTCATAGGCTTTACTCCTGATTCATTGGAGATTATCGTTGAAAAAAGAACTAGAGCAAAACTTAAACTGATTCTGTTTTGGAGATCATCCACTACATAGTATTTTTAGTGGATTTAAGAGCTCATTTAGTGGTAGATTGGTAATGCCCAAGTTTTCTACAGAGCGTTTTAGAAGGTCTTTTATACCCACTGCTGTTAGGTTTTTTAATAATGTTTTATAATTTTTGTATCTTGTTTGTATTGATGTCCATTGTTTGCTGTGTCTTTTGTATTGTGAAATGGTGGAGAATGAATTTCCCCTCACAGGGATTAATAAAGTTTTCCAAATCTAATCTAATAATGATTACAGATGACAAAGCCACGTTTGGGCAAGTTGTTTTGATTAAGTTGCACTTTCACCATTGTGTTGTTTCTAAGCTCCAAAGTGTAAAATTGCGCTTGGGGATCCGTTTTCCCCGACGGTCATGAGTGCAGATATGGCAGTTCACAACACAGCCAGCGTTCTACATTCTAATGTATGTTTAACTGCATAATATAAATGTAAACATCTACCTCCACTATTTCCCAGTCTCTATACTGTGGTGTCGGTGTCTAAAAACCCATTCTATTGAAGTCTTACATCTCAATATATTTTATTTAATGAAAGGTGCAAATCAAAACAAAACCAATAAAAGTCAAGCAATACTTATTTAAGGTCATGAGCATATCTTCTATAAGAACCCAATTGATATAAAATGTTTTGATCAAATGCTTAAAAATGAATGTTTTGTAGTCATGATATGGAAATACATAAAACAAAAGAAATACAAAATAATGTAAAAGCTTTGCTGGCCATCACTGGCACATTATATTTTCTACAAAACTTGTTAATCGAAGTCCACCCAAATGAGGAAGTTGTTCATTTGAGATGCTATGAGACAGATCTGCAAAAAGACATGAGCTGAAGTACATCTGCTCCATACAGATCTAATTTACACGTTCAAAAATAGTTTGAGTGTGATTATTATGCCTGCCTGTTGTTCTTCACCCATGAGACCAACCAAGCATCATCACAACTGCAGTGAAGACAAATTCCCTGGAGATTTAAGTCCTTTAAAATAGTGAGATGTTCAACAGAGTTTTGAAGAATGTTCACATAACTCTGTGTTCTAAACACCAGACCTGTCAGTGACTTCAAGTCCTTTGTCAGACTTACATCCAAAAAGAAAATTCTGCAGTTGTTCAGAATCAACATGCAAGGTAAATGTCCCGGGTCACGTGTGCATAGTGCGATCTCTGTCACACCAGGGGCATGTTCAAGCTCAAACCGGTGAGCAAACGACACGTTTCCTGGAAGCGGTTTGCAACAGTGTGCAACAGGGCTTGAGATGTTTTCTCGACACGTTTCCTATATAGGCCTACTGCCAAAATCTAATTTGACCGATATAAGAAACTTTGATATTTGCATATTTTTGCCTCACCTGCCACACATTTCACAACTTTTGTATAATTAAAGAGTGTCTAAAACGAATATTATCATTTGTATTAGATGTAATGCAATGTGTATGCACGATTTAAAAAAACGCTGTATTTTCCACACAGTGTGCATGTTTGTGTCTCCTCTTTGCCCCGCCTCTCTAAAAAGTGCGGATTCTTTACAAAGCTCATTGCTCTGAAAAGCAAGGTGAGCCATGATTGGCCAGTTAACCAGTGTGTAGTGATTGGTCGAATACTGCAAGCATGTGACGGAAATGTAACGCCTCTTACCATATAAGGAACATCACTTTGCAAAGAAATTGTACTGACAGGTGATAAAATGTCATCTGTACTTCCTTATCAATTTGAGCCCGAATCTGATATGGAAAATGAAGATGATCAAGCCGATACATTAACTTTACCAGCACGACTTGAGCAGGATGTAAAGGATTGGTAAGGTTTTTCACACAAAGAAACAACATGCACTACAAACACACGACAAACTCACTAAAAACGCGTGTTAGTCCGTAACAAAGTCTTTTACAATGAAATTATACTTACAGGCTGTGAATCTAAAGCGCCAGACTGTCCTTGTGAAGTTGTAATGGTTGGAATTGCCCCACTTTTTAAGAAAGGCTTTCGTGCACAGCCGGCCTTGATCTCTCCCAGGTTCATGAAGCAATCATCTGTGAAATGTGCTGCACAAACTTTAATATTCGGATTGTACTGTTCTGGAACAATATTGTAAATAAAATGTAACCATTCGGTTTTAGTCGTCTCATCTTTTGGAAGTGCAAACAAAGAGGCTTTATTTTCGCAACGAAACATACAGCGTCTCCACGACATGGCTGCGATACAATGAGATTTACAGGTACGCCCACCTTACTCGCGTATACATTTGGGAGGTCTTAGTCAAATCAACAGGGAACAAATCAACTTAGTCCGAGTCAACAGGGAAGACACGTGGTGGTGGATTATGTTTTTATATAAACGAAGGTTGGTGCAGAGATATAACAACACTGAAGAAGATGTGCTTTTCGTACTTAGAAGCGTTCTCTATCAACTGCAAACCTTTTTATTCGCCACGCGAGTTTTCCTCATTTATTCTCGTGAATGTTTACATTCCTCCACATGCTTGTGCGAGCGCGGCGCTGCAACAGCTGGCGGATTACATCACTGACACGGAGCAGCAACACCCGGATTCTCTTATTATTATTATTGGGGACTTTAACAGAGCAAACCTCTCCCGTGAGCTGCCAAAATACAGGCAGCATATCACATGCCCCACCAGAGACAGCAACATTCTGGATCACTGTTACACCACAATACGGGATGCATACCACTCTGTTCCCAGAGCAGCTCTGGGTCTCTCTGATCATTGCCTGGTTCATCTTCTTCCGACCTACAGACAGAAGCTTAAATCTGCCAAGCCTGTAGCAAGAACAGCAAAGAGATGGAGCAGCGAAACAGAGCAGGCCTTACAAGCCTGTTTCGACTGCACGGATTGGAGTGTCTTTGAAGCTGCAGCCACTGATCTGGATGAGTTAACTGACACAGTGACATCCTACATCAGCTTCTGTGAGGACATGTGTATTCCCACCAGGACTCGCTTAACATACAACAATGACAAACCATGGTTTACAATGAAACTGAGACAGCTTCGTCAGGCCAAAGAAGATGCTTACAGAAGTGGGGACAAAGTCTTGTATAATCAGGCCAAAAACACACTGACAAAGGAGATAAGAGCAGCTAAGAGAAGCTACTCTGAAAAGCTGAAGAACCAGTTTTCAGCCAACGACCCTGCATCAGTGTGGAAAGGCCTGAAAGACATTACCAACTACAAGCCATCATCCCCTCAGTCTATGGGTAATCAACGACTGGCTGACGACCTGAACGACTTCTATTGTCGTTTTGAAATGCAGAGTCTCACCCTTCACACCCGCCCTGACCCTATCTCTGCTATACCATTAACACCTCCTCTTGACATTCAACCTGCACTTAAGATCTGCGAAGAGGATGTTTGCCAGCTTTTCCGCAAACAAAAGATCAGAAAAGCACCAGGCCCAGACAATGTCTCACCCTCCTGCCTGAAAGTCTGTGCAGAGCAGCTGTCGCCCATCTTCACTAATATTTTTAACAGATCTTTGGAGCAGTGTGAAGTCCCTTCATGCTTCAAACGCTCCACCATCATCCCTGTACAGAAGAAACCCAAAATATCTGGACTTAATGACTACAGGCCTGTTGCTTTAACATCTGTGGTCATGAAGTCATTTGAGAGACTTGTACTGGCCCACCTGAAGGACATCACCAGACCACTTCTTGATCCCCTCCAGTTTGCTTACCGAGCAAACAGGTCTGTGGACGATGCAGTAAACATGGGACTGCATTACATCCTACAACACCTAGACAGACCAGGGACTTACGTCAGGATCCTGTTTGTAGACTTCAGCTCGGCCTTCAACACCATAATCCCAGACCTCCTCCTGCCCAAGCTTACCCAGCTCTCTGTGCCAACCTCTACCTGTCAGTGGATTATTAACTTCCTGTCGAACAGGCAGCAGCTAGTGAGGTTGGGAAAATTTAAATCCAGCACATGTACCATCAGCACCGGAGCTCCTCAAGGATGTGTTCTTTCTCCACTGCTATATTCACTCTACACAAACGAATGCACCTCTACAGACCCTTCTGTCAAACTCCTGAAGTTTGCAGATGACACCACAGTCATTGGCCTTATTCAAGACGGTGATGAATCTGCCTACAGAAAGGAGGTTGCTCAGCTGGCTGCCTGGTGTAGTCAAAACAACCTAGAGCTGAATGCATTCAAGACAGTGGAGATGATAGTGGATTTCAGAAGGAACCCTCCATCACTTCCTCCCCTCACCATCCTGGACAGCACTGTGGATACTGTGGAGTCATTCAGGTTCCTGGGCTCCACCATCTCTCAGGACCTGAAGTGGGAGTCCCACATAGACTCCATTGTAAAGAAGGCCCAGCAGAGGTTATACTTCCTCCGTCAATTGAGGAAGTTCAACCTACCACAGGAGCTACTGACCCAGTTCTACTCAGTGGTCATCGAATCTGTTCTGTGCACTTCAATTACTGTTTGGTATGGCTCGGCCACCAAATCAGACCTACGAAGACTACAACGGACAGTTCGTAGTGCTGAGAAAATTATTGGTGCTCCTCTGCCCACACTTCAGGACCTGTACGATTCCAGAGTGAAAAACAGGGCAAGAAAAATCATCATTGACTCCACACACCCAGCGCACAAACTCTTTGATCTGCTGCCCTCTGGCCGGCGCTTTAGAGCACCAAACACCAGGTAACTGATAACTGCTCCTTAAGAGCAATATTCCACTTCCACTACTCCTATAGTGTGCACTATAGTGCCTTATTATATCTACATCTTATGTATACATGTATATAACACTACCTCTACTTACTAAATTATCCATTTGCACAAGTGTACATACAATCTGTTAATATGTTTATTCTACTATATACTACCCTGTACAATGTCTCTTATATGTTATTATCCCCCATTTTCTGTAAAATAGTCTTTATTTTATATATGCACAATTTAGAATCTTTTAGACTGTAAATCGTATTACATTGTATTGTCATTGTGTTGAATGTCTGTACTAGAAGCTTCCAACACCAAAGAAAATTCCTTGTGTGTGCAAGCACACTTGGCAATAAAGCTCTTCTGATTCTGATTCTGATTCTGAAATCATACCACGAACTGATGTAGATATGTGGGGGTGTGGTTACACGAGGCGTTTCAGGCAGGTCTTGGTAAGCATTCGCGTTCAGATAAATTGCATCTTTTGGTCCGACACTTTCATCTTTGCAATTTTACGTGTCTAATACATGCATGGGCAACTTATAACACACCAAAGACACAGAAAAACACGTTCGTGCCATACGACCCCTTTAATGCATGTTTTTTAAAACACCGAAAGTCACCTTTTATGTCTGTCAGTGTTCCTGAATAGTAACAGTTTTGAACATACAAGGTTCCTGTCCAACAGTGACAATACTGTACTTGATAAACTGTTTGATGTGCATTTGAAAATATTCTTGTGAATTTCTTTATCCAGAGTGTTAGTATGGCTGGTCCCAGTCATTCTAGATTAAATGCTAATATGGTTTTAGAGATGCTGCATGATGAACAGGATGAGGAATTCATTATTCGTCCTGATTCAAGAGCACAAATGTGTAGTTGAAATTTTTTAGGCACGTAAGAGGCATTGAGATGGCACTGGAAATGTGTGATTTTATTTTGTCTGTTTTATTTTCTCTTATTTGGTCACAACAATTCACTAAAGTTGCACTACAGATCCACTAGTTCAATTTAGTGTCATCAGTTATCTGTAAGTGCCTAATGTGTTGGTCTAAATAACTAAAATTATTCTTTTAACAAAATGTTGTCTTTATTCTTTGGTTTTATCATGATTGTATTGATGGGTGATTTTAGTCATTTGGGCCATTTGTGTGTAAACTTGATGTAGTAACACAAAACCCAAGAAAATTTTTTAGACCCATGTTGTGAATTAGAAGGGGTTTCCATAGCTTGTGCATCAAAGGGTTAATGGTCTGCCGTTTAATTCTAAGTGTGGAGTTTGCATTTGGGAGCTGTTGCTGTGAATCCACATAATGAAGTTCATCTCCATGCAAGTGAAACAGGCTATAGTTACACTGTAAAACTTTGCTGTAATTTCGCAGCAGGTTTGCAGTAACTTACTGTAAATTTAATTAACAATTTTGTTTTACTCATCTCTCACCACTGGAACATTTCCCACAGTCTTCAAAGAGGCCCGTATTACCCCACTACTGAAGAAACCTACTCTTAATCCTGCACTGTTAGAGAACTACAGACCAGTATCACTCCTCCCCTTCATTGCTAAAACTCTTGAACGTGTGGTATGTAACCAGCTCTCATCCTTTCTCACCCAGAACAACCTCCTGGACAGCAACCAGTCAGGTTTCAAGAGCGGTCATTCCACTGAGACTACGCTGCTCTCTGTCATTGAAGCCCTGAGACTGGCAAGAGCCGCCTCCACCTGCCGCCTTTGACTCCGTTAACCACCACATACTCCTGTCGACCCTCAAGGCTATGGGTACCTCAGAGGTAGGTTATTTAGAGTATCCTGGAGAGGTGAGGTCTCTGAGTCCCAACATCTCGACACAGGGGTGCCTCAGGGCTCAGTGTTTGGTCCGTTGCTATTTTCTGTATACATGACATCCTTAGGCTCTGTCATTCGGAAACATGGCTTTTCCTATCACTGCTATGCGGATGATACACAACTCCACATGCCATTTCAGCCTGACGATCTGACTGTTTCTGCATGCATTTCAGCATGCCTAGCCGACATATCGCTCTGGATAAAGGACCATCACCTGCAGCTGAACCTTGCAAAAACAGAACTGCTTGTAATCCCGGCTGACACAAAGATTCATCACAACTTCTCCATTCAACTGGGCTCATCAGCCATCACATCTTCCAGAACGGCCAGAAACCTGGGAGTGGTGATCGACAATCAGCTTAACTTCACAGATCAGGTTGCCAGCACCACCTGGTCCTGTAGAATAATCCTCTACAATATTAGGAAAATTAGACCTTTCCTATCCGAGCATGCTACGCAAGTCCTAGTCCAGGCTCTTGTTCTGTCCAGACTGGACTACTGCAATGCGCTACTGGCTGGACTTCCAGCTTGCACAACCAAACCTCTACAGATGATCCAGAATGCAGCGGCAAGAGTGGTCTTCAATGAACCGAAGAGAGCTTACGTCACTCCTATCTTCATTAAGTTACAATGGCTCCCTATAGTCGCTCGAATCAAATTCAAGACTCTGCTCCTGGCCTACAAGACCACCACTAATTTGGCACCCCCTTATCTTCACTCGCTAATCCAGATTTATATACCCACCAGATCCCTACGCTCTGCAAACGAATGACGTCTTGTGGTGCCATCCCAAAAAGGTAAAAAATCTCTCTCATGTTCCTTCTCTGGATCGGTTCCACATTTTTTGGAATGATCTGCCCGCTGCTACAAGATCAGCAGATTCTGTAGCCATCTTTAAGAATCGTCTGAAAACATATCTCTTCCGTCAACACCTGACCGATCAGTTCTGACTTCTATCTCTTTTGTACTCTTTCAAAAAAAAAACTTTGCTCTGTATACTGTGGTATACCTTATGTTGTTCCAATTGCTTCCATTGTTTAGCTCATCTGTAAGTTGCTTTGGATAAAAGCGTCTGCTAAATGACTAAATGTAAATGTAAAGTAACTTTATTGGTAGTTCATTGGTAATGAACGTACTGTATTCTCGTTTGTAAAAAATAATTCATTATTATCGAGTAGTTTTAAAAATAGTTTTGAGGCGAGATCTGGTCTAGTATTGTAGGGCACAGCATTTTTATGTGATGTGTAAGGAAAATGTCCATTAGTTTTACTATTTGTGGCTTGTGTTTTGAAAAATATTGTTTCCCTGCATTTCAGACATTTTGCCTAAACACATTTATTTTGCACATTGTGACTTGATTCTGGTTTATTATAAAGGTATATTCTGTTCTAAACAAATTCTGTAAATTAATGTGTGATTGTGGTTCATCAATGTTGCGCTGCACTTTGCGCTGTACACTTAACCGCCTGGTGTTGTCCCCAAATGCGCACGCACACACACACACACGCACGCATGCACGCACACACACACACACACACACACACACACACACACACACACACACACACACACACACACACACACTGACAATTCCACAACAACAACACAACACACCACAACACACACACACTACACACTGAAAAAGAACGAATCACTCAAATGAATCATAATTCCCATCACTATGATGTACCGAGGGAGGCATGCCAGGCCTGTTGTACATGCCCCAATCTATTGATTTCGCCCCATGTCAAAACCATGACAAAAAAGTGTAGTGCAAAGGAAAAACCGAGTTGCAAGCGCACAGTGGGCTGAAACGCAGAATTAAATGGGCAGTGCAAATGAATTATTAGGTATTGCAAAGGAAAAGATGCAATACCTAATAATTCTCTTTGCAAAACTTTATTTTATCTCTCAGTACTTTATCTATTTTTGCAAAACTTAATTTTTTTCTCTCAGCACCTAATTTTTGTTTGCAATTTTATTTATTTTTGCTCAATTTTAATTTTTTTTCTTTTCTTTTGCAAATATATGTGGCATTGAGTTGACTTCATACTATCCTGCTTTTGGAGAAATTAAAAGTAATAATTATCAACTATATTTTTTAGTGATTTTATGTTACATTTTAAAAAATGTAATATAATTGATTATTAAGGGTTGAATTTATTTTAACCATAGTCCTTCAGTGTTGGTTAAATGCCATTTTCATTCAATTAAATGCATTTAATTTTCATCAAAATGTAAAAGCAAAAAAACATACACTGTGCTTCTCTCAACGAGCAGCTAAAAGAGCATCTAAATGAAATAAAATTAGTCTACTCTTATTTATCCATGAAAGGTGCAAAACTGAAAAAAAAAAACACAAAAAAAACAAGATCAGCAGACACTGTAGCAATCTTTAAGAATCGGCTGAAAACACATATCTTCCGTCAGCAACTGACCGATGAGTTCTAACTTCTATCTCTTTTCTAATCTTTCAAAAATAATAATAATAATAACCTTAGCTCTGTATACTGTGGTAGGCTATATGAGACCAGATTTATTGCGCTTATGCTTTTTGTTGTCCTTGTGTTGTTCCAATTGCTTCCATTGTTTACCTCATTTGTAAGTCGCTTTGGATAAAAGTGTCTGCTAAATGACTAAATGTTAATGTAAAAAGTCAAACAATACTTTTAAGTCAATAAGCATTTAAGAACCCATTTAATGTAAAATGTTTTGATAACATTTTGTATAGAAGTAATATGGAAATCCATAAAACAGAAAAATAAAAAATAATTAAAAAGCTTGTGCATTACACATCACTTGTTTTGACATGCACGCTTATATTTCTAAACAAACTAAATCAAACTCCACACAAATGAGGAAGTTGTTCATATGAGATGCTGATAAGTGAAACAGATATGTATAAAGACATGAGCTGAAGTACATCTGCTGCATGCTGTAGATCAAATTAACACGTTCAAAAATTAACACGTTCAGAAATTATTATCAGGAAAAAAAAGGTTTTGATCGTTCAACGATGTTCAAAGATGTTTGAACAACATGCTTTTGTGGTTTGGGAAAAAAGCTCTTGGCCGTAGTATGTTTTTGAGTATTTTTATTCTTTAAATACTGATAAAAGTCATACTGTGACTGTATTGAACATTGATACTACCTTTTGGTTAAACCTTTAATTAACCAGAAACAATGCATTACAACTTTTTAAGAAGCAATACAGTTTCTCTTTTGTTTACAAGTTACAGTGAAGAGTTATATTTATCAGTGCTCAGTTTATTCCACAACCTTTCCCAGAACGCCTTGTGCATCTCAGGGTCCAGTGGCCAGTCTAGATAAGTCCTTGTTTTCACCAGTCGGGCCAACCTATGATGACAGGATAGCAGGCGAGATGGAATATTTTCTAGGAAGACCAGGATAAGAATGTCTCTCTGTTCTACCTGGAGTCTGTAGGTGCCCAGCTGCATCTCCAAAGAACACCAGCTGCTATGGATGTAGTTACGACTAACAAGACAAAGAGTTCTACGACTTGCATAGATGCTGTCTGTGATGTTTTCCACAATGTCTTGTCCCAACTGAAAGTCTCGACTGTGCAAACATAGACGCAGGAATGGAGGCCCACGCTGCTCCAAGTTTGGAAGAAGTTCTTCCATGACCCAGCACTCATCCTTACTGCTGTATGAAACAAACACATCATAGCGGTACTGCTGTTTGCCATCTTTATGTACAGCTTCTCTGAACCATCCACGGGAAATGTGATAGAGCGGCTTTATGTATTGCCCTGCCAACCGATATGACAATGCTACAAAAATAAACAAATATAAAAAGGCAGAAGTTGAGGCAAAGAGCACAAATTCAATATGAAATGAGCAGTTGTCCTGGACGAAATGAACAAAGTTGACAAAATCAATTCCATTTTCAGTCACACACTGCAGTTCTTTCATGGTGGGATTGAACATAATAACCTGAACCTGCTTGTTGTCCTTTACCCATGAGACCAGCCAAGCATCATCACAACTGCAGTGAAGATGAATCCCGTAGATACGGAGTTCCTTTAAACTAGTAAGATGTTCAACAAAGTTTTGCAGAATGTTCACATAACTCTGGGTTGTAAACACCAGACCTGTCAGTGCCTTTAAGTCCTTTGTCAGACTTCCATCCAAAAAGAAAATTCTGCAGTTGGTCAGCATCAGAGTTAGTAATTTTGTTAAATTATGAAACATTATTTGCACATTTGGCTGTTTAGATAAATCAATGTTTTCCAGCTTTAATTTTGTTAAATGAACAAGCTCATTGATTACTGATAAATCACCAATATTGTCTGAGAACACTGATATGAATTCCAGCTTGACAACTGATTTAACATATTTCCCAATAAAGTCCTTTCCACAGAGGACATATTCAGCATTTATTTGAAGTGTAACAACAGATGTCAAGAGAGGACTGTCACAGTCCTCAACTGTCACATATTGACCTTTGATTTGGAGATGTAGACTCCGATTCAGTGTAACGTCTCCAAACATCAACTGCATCGGTCTCATGCCTGAACTAATAAACACATTACTCAGATTATACGGGATCCTTCCAAATATATCAGATAAACGCAGTTTGATTTGTGAAATGTTTGGTGGGTAGTGTAGATCTCCCAGGAGAAGCGTGTGAAGGTTAGTAAGATGTCCAAAGGAATTTGACTCAATTTGAATTAAAGGATTTTCTTGAAGATCTAAAAACATCAGTTCATACAGACCACTGAACGTGTCTTGATAAATGCGAGATAACTTGTTGCGACAGAGGTTTAAATCTTTCAATTTGTCTAATCCAGTGAAAGAAAAATCTTCTATGCTGGAAATATTAGTTGAATATAAATCCAAACTTTCAAGATTTTTGAAACAGAAAAATTGGTGTGATATTATCTTACCTATCACATTTGACATTAGACTCATAATGGAGAGCTGTTTGACTGACTGTGGAAAGGACAAACAAACAGATTTAAAATCATTTGATCTCAGCACATATGAATGGACTGTCAGTTTTGAGAGGTTGCTAAAAATATGAAAGATTGAATCTATTTTAAACGCATTATACACATATTGATAAAGATGGATGCCTACAACTTCTTTACAGTCTTTAGAGATATTTGTAGGAGTAGCTGGGAAGTTTATAGTCGTGTACGATACGAATATAAATTTAATAGAATACAGCTTTGCTGCATAACACAACTCATCAATGTTAAGTACATCCACACTGAAAGTCAAGCTATAGATATGATTTACTCCCATCAAAGAAAGATCTCTGAGAAAACCACCAAAGCCCAGGTCCCACAAATTTCCAAAAACTTTCAAAGCCCCCTCATCTATGTGCTTTACTGATCCCAGATACAAATCTATCTTTTCAATATTGTATACAGTGGGTGTCTGACTGTCAGAGGTGTTAAAAAAGGAGCAGTTTGGGAACTGAAGAACATTTAAATCCGTATCACTTAAATAAAACAACTTAAGTGATTTTACATTTTTCAGTCGACACAGAACCTCAGAAAGATCTTTTAAACACGCATTGCTTATGCTTAATATTTCTAACTGAGGAATTGAATCAAAAACATTTTGTGCCATTAATATCAAACTATACTGTGAAAGATACAAGTTTTTAAGTGAAGTTAGTCCACTGAACTCAACAGATGCTTCACAACAGCCTTTTGTATTGGACTCCAACCTTAATGAAGTTAAATTTAACAATCCAGCAAAAGCGTCTGGAGAGATCTTGGAGAAACATCCAGTAATTTTGAGGTATTCCAGAGAAGAGAAGTTTGAAAATGATCCGGGAGCTAAAATAACAGCATAGTGTATATCCGAATCCAACTGAATGCAGAGACTCTGTAAATTTGTCGGAAGCCCGTGGAGGTCCTCATTAATATCAGTGATATGATCACAGATGGCAGTGTTTGTTTTTTCACTGCATGATGCCAGAAAGGCTAAGTCTTCCACAATGTACATAACACATTTCCTAGGAAGCCAAGAATATATACATGAGGTTTTTAGAAACAATACGAAGAGCATAAACAGAAGCACCATCTTGAAAGTGATTTTTCTTAAGCGTAATTTTTATCTTCTGGTAGTCTATTGCCTCGATGTTGTCTCTGTCTCTGAAGGGAAAATAGCATACTTTAAATACGAAATGAACTTCCCCTTTTGCCACACTGTATGTCATAGAGTTTATATCAGTTGCCTTTTTTGTACAGGAAGTGTTTTCGGCACCTTACCCCAATTTGCAACAGCAAACTTATAATTAATATAATTAAAAATAATAATTTATAATGTGAGCTTTCATGTGGAATTTCATAGGAAATGTCTGTTTGACATCATTTGAATTAACCCCATGCATGTAAAGATAAATGCATAAAGTAACATGCAATTTTTGTTTCTGGGTGGCGGCATTTCAAAGAAGTTGGAGTTAAATGCTGCAAAATCAATAATGTGACACTATTTACTTGAAATATTTTGATTAGTTAAAAAGCCTTACCTTAACTTGTGCTTTCAAATATTGTGAAATGTGCTCATAAATATTTGGTACCTCTGAGCACTGTATCAAGACATCCACTGTATCTTGAACATTTGGGGAGACCAAATGTGTGTGTGTGTGTGTGTGTGTGTGTGTGTGTGTGTGTGTGTGCGTGTCTGAAAGGGCCTTTTTCTGTTCTGAAATGTCCATACACCTATGTTCTCTATCCTTGGTGGGTTGTGGTGAAGTGTGTTTGGCTCAAAGCCTGCAAGTCATAAGTGTTCAGCCGGAGTCAGGTCTTTTTGAAACAGAAAAGGGCCCTGCCCAGTGTGTGGTTGTGTTGTCTTGACTTATTGTTGTCTCTCTATCTCTGAATGACTATAAGTAAGTTAAACTGAAAAAAAAAACATTTCTCTTTTATGGCCAGATGTCACATGTTATTTACCAGTTGCCTTATTTGTTTGTGGCTTTTTGTACTCGTGTATAAAATGTGATAAAATCAGACATCAGTACAAACAAAAACCTGATGATATATCAAGCTCACATCAAGTCTCCAAGCAATTTAGAGCTCTCCCATAACAACCTCCCTTATGCATCTGGAGATGTACTATAAAATCAAAAGGTGACATGAAAATATTAATTTATTTACATTACAGTGCATATAAATATTAACAAGAAAATACATTTCTTGAAATGCTTGCTTTAAAACAATTAATACTTCCAAAAAAACTTCCATTGCTTGTATTCTTAAACATTGTACATAGGTTTCTAATGTATAAATAATATAGAAAGCAAAAATCTTTTGCAAAAGGCCCATTGTAATTTGTATATAAGTAAAAATAACAAAATTGAAAATAACATTTGAATAAATTACCTTGACATTTAATCATGCATATATATATATACACACACACTGTATGTTTTCTTTAAATAAGGATTTCAACTTCTCTTGAACATTCAATTTGAAGTTACCTGCATGCTTTGGGCTCAATGGAAAAAAACACACGCCATACACCGACAACGTAGCTTTGTGTTTGTAAACATGAGCGAACCTGTTGCATTTGTTTGTTAGACTTTTATGTTACGGGATTGACTTTTATTATTATTATTAATCAAAGTAGATTGCATGAAGATAAATTGTATGCTGTGTGAACTCGCAGTTCATGCCGTTTCAGTCAGGGAAGCTCAAACGGGCTACTGTGAGGATGGATTAATGGGCTAGATCACAGATGCGTACCTTTGCCTTTTTCCTCAGTGTTGCCATTCTCATCACACTGAAAGACACTATTGTCCAAAGCATAAGCTTGCTTATCTTTCACAGATCCGGGTTCATTTGTGCTTTCTGCACTTTCCCCATCCATTTCCAATGAACTCTTCGGACCATAGTGCTTGAATGAGTAATACACTGAAAATACAGAGGTTGACCAGCACTTCATTAAATTCAAGTAAATCCAGAAATGCTTATTATAAAGTCTATATATAAGCATTCAATTGAACTTATTTTTATTATTCCTATTCAAAATAAACAATACAAGATTCTAGCTAGATGTTGTAACACTATTACTGCAAATGAAGAATATTGTATTCCCAATGTTTGAATGCAGAGTGGACACAAGAGCCATCCTACCTCCCACCATAATCCCGGCCACAACTATCTGAAAGATACTGTAGATTAAGGGGAAGGCGAACATGAGTTCAAGATCAGCAGGACTGAAGGACAGCTGGGTTATAGTACTGCAAAGCTGGGCGTTCTGCATTCCTGTTTCTAATGCAATGGTGCGACACCTGCGATCATGTGCACAATAATTCACACAAAAGGGTTGTGTCATCTAATGAAATAGTTACATAAACAGTCTTAAACATCTGACAGTAATTTACAGTGCATTGCCATTCAGTAGGCTATACAATTTTAAAAAAGCTAAATCTATATCATCTGCACGAGCACAACGGCTCAATGTGCCACAGCTCTGACAACATTTTTATGAAAAAGGTTTTATGAATAGAATTGTTTTATCGTACTTACCTGTACCAAGGTTGTCCCACAAAGCGAGCCAACAGAAAGCCTAGACCAAAGCCAATAAAGGGATAAATGGTGCCGATAATCCAAAGCGAAGGTGAAATGACCCATGAGGACTGATACAGCACACCACCTATGACTGCAATCACTATAATGAATATGATTCCTACCACAGATCCGATCTGAACATACAGAAAATAACACGTTAACACAAGCCGCTTAACAATGTGACATTGGAATTTTCAATGCAAATGTGAAGAAAAACTCACTTTGAGGACTTTTTTAGCTATTTCGGGCCACTTGCTTTTCAAAAGCATTCCGAAACCGACAGGCACAAGTAAACTCACTAGCGTGATGCCTAGAAAATTGAACATAATAGCATTTCATACACAAGACCCCATGGGTCCCTAACACATATTTTTATGCATGTCAAGAATGCTTTTTTCCACTCTGACTTTAGACTTGAATAATACTAGAGCAGGTGAGTTTACCGATGCTGTCATAAGGGATCTGGAGAGTCTCGGCTGATGTCCAGACGGAGGTGTAGATGAGCAAACAGAGAGGCATCATGCCCAGCGCCAGGATTGAAGAACATGCGGTCATGCTGATACTGTGGGCATCATAAAGAGTTACATCAACACAGTTTTATTTATAAAGATGACCATTCCACTATTATACAGCTATTCCCAAACTGGAATACACTTAATCAAATCACATATTTTATTTTCACTTAGTTAAACCTACAAGATAGAAATTGTGTTCATATAAAAACATTAGTTATGCCAGGAAGTAAATAAATGACAATTAGCCTCATCTTGTGATTTTGTTTCTTTTGTTTTTGTTAAAACAGTTATATTATTTTACTTTTTTGTTCAAAATGATAGTGTATGTTTTGTTAATATGTGTGGATCAGCAAATACATACATTAAATCAAACGCTGTTTTGCATTACTTTAATTCATCAAAACAAGTTTTAAGTTTAAGGCAGCAGAGAATATATGCCGACCGCTAACCTGTATACATTTATATAACACGTATATATTCAAATATACAATATAATGTATACACATATTTTTGATAAACAGGAAATGAAAAACCCAATTACCCAGGAGCAATGATATTTGATGGATTTATTTCAAGGCTACATATGACTAAAGAAAACAAATGGTCTCACCTTAGATCCATGTCTCCATCGAGCCAATAGCAGATAATATTCGAGCTGGACCCTCCAGGGCAACAACCCATGATGATAATGACCACAGCTTGGATGGGTAGCACATTGAATGCCAGAGCAAGTGCAAAGGCAGTGAAAGGCATGATGCCAAACTGGCACAAGAATCCGATGAAAATGCCCCAGGGCCTGCGGATGTGCCCCCATAGTTTTTTAACCTCGACAGTGCAGCCCATTGCAAACATGACCATGGCCAGCATGACGGTCAGCACAGTACTCATTACCACCCCAAGGATCTCATTGAAGTTACTAAGGGGCACCAGGCAGGACCTGCCTGAGCAGATGGTGGCATTGACAGGGCAGATGGGCTGTGGGGTGCACATGTTGATTAAAGTGAGTTCGAATGAAATGCTGAAAAATCAAACGTAGGCTCCTACGGGAAGGGAATCAAGAAACAGGTCGAAAGTGTGGATTCCAATTGGAGGAGATGATGGTTCTGTCTTCTGAGAGGATGATTTGGAGAAAATGCTTTAAAAGTCCAGTTCTGCGTTTTAAGTCTGATACATTTTTTAAAATACTCCAACTTAATACCCCACTAATCCCTCTCTCTATGTGACAAGAAACTCATGGACTTTTACAAGCCGAGGCAGGGTTTTAATATCTGCCGGTGCCTATAAAATTTAGAAGAAAAAGTTAAAAAATAAAAAATTAACTAGCTGCAAATGTTTTATGGGGTCAGTGTCCAAAAGCAAACGCATAAAAGGAAAAGGGTGGGCAAAAACTAAGTTAAATTTGGGCACAATAAATGTGATTGCACCATCTTGTCTTTTTTATAACATTGCGACACTTAAATTTTATAGTTTATCTTCATATACAGCTCTGTATCATCACCATCAATGCTACTGCTGAGTGGAGTAGAAAGGATACCTGACACGATGCTATGTGCGTCACAGCAGAATATGGATGGTTACGAGAAAATCAAAGCCATGAACTGTAGAATTACTTTTAAAGGACCCATTAGGGACATGACAAGAGAAATGTTGAGCATCACTTTATGTCCCTCCATTATCAATATCTCCACACACACACACACACACAAAATTAACCACAGTTAAATAAAAAATCTCATTTACACATTCAGAGCTTGTAAGGGCAATTCGGCACAAAGTTCATCGATTGAATGCAATTTACGCACTGTTCTCGTAGGGTATGTAAAAATATAAAAACATAAAAATTAGCTAAAGATAACAATACAACCGTATTAAAACTTTCTTTATAGGTATCGTTCAACCAGAAATTCTGTTATAGTTCATCATCATGTCATTTTAACCCTGTGTGACCTTAACTGTCTTCATGGCCAGTCTTATTTTATTTAATGAATGTAGAAGGGCTATAGAACTCCAAATTTAAAAAGGCACCATAAAAGTGGTACAAAAATGGTGTGCTATTTTCTGAAACTTCCGAAGTTTTATTCAGGCTAAAGACAAAGAATACTATAATAATGGTCCACTTTAGTAATAAATAGGGCTGTCAAGTTAACATGCGATTAATTTTTTCAAATTAACGCGTGAAAAATATTTAAAGCAATTAAAGCAGCATCCGTTTGTTTTGACATTCTTTGTCTAGCGTTACAGTATGTAATCACGCTCTTATTCGTGTACAGCAGGGCTAGTCAACTGGCGGCCCGTCAATCATCTTTACCTGGCCCGCCTTAACATTTCAAATAAGTGGAGAGACTTTAAGAACGGTGTGCTTTAAATGCACGTCCTCCTGAGACGCCACATCTTTAAAAGCCCAAAACGCTGCTACATAATTCCCGCGGCTCATAATGATTTACGTCTTATAAAGCGATTTGATCGGTCAGTCCAAGAAACTTAATGTTATTTACAACGTTATAATCAGCAATGCATTGCACAGCCACAGGCAATCGCGCACGCGATAGGTCGTGTGCTAAAACGCGTTTTCTGCCCTTGAAAGTAGGCTAACTGTAGAAAGGGTACACCACGTGAACGGTTGTCTCAGATAAGGGGAAACGGTGTTGTTTTTATTACTGCATTCATTATGTATAACGGTTATATTTACGAAAAACAGCTGTTCATCTCCCCCCAGAACTCGCACTATACAAAGGCTCTGCCCTATAAGTGCGTGGGCGGCACATGAATGCGATCGGATTTCATCCGAAGATGTGATAATAGCGTTCAGTTTCTTGCACAGATCTGATTTATAAGACGCTTATTTAACGTCACAAGGGGCAGGGATTACTTTTTTGTTGAATGTATTTGCGTTTTTTACTTTTATTGATTTAACTTTAATTAATTCAACCAAATGTCTTCTTGAAAAAACAATGCCAGTGGCGTCCCCAGGATTTTTTTTATGGTGTGGCACAAAGGGGCCAGTACAAATCTTAGGGTGGCACATTTAAAAAATGTATTATGCCTGAATCTAATGGTTAAGAGTTTTGGCATTGCCATTAACACTACTGGGATCATATAAAGTTATTATTTAATTTCTAATTTAATTTACTAATATTTTCAGTGTTTGATTGATACATGCTAATTCGCTAACTGTTCTACATATATTTGACTATAAAAATATGATAGTAATAGATGCCAAAAACTGCAAATCCAACAATTTAAAGATCAGCTGATGGAGTAATGTATTAACCAAACATGTATAGTGATCGATCAAAATGCGAGTATGAGCAGCAGAAAAATTAAAATCCAATGCCTTAGCGACTAGCTTAATCTCAGTTAGCCAACCCGTATTAGAGTTTGATACGATAAATTTTATCATACAATAAACCACGTTTTACTTACTAGTTTGTGAGTTTCATCTCCAACCCTCTACCCCTTTCATGCGTGCTGACTGAACAGGAGCAAACGTGACGTCACGTGCGTGGTACTGCGGCTGCCGTGCGCATTAAGGCGTCTTTACACAGGCGAGTTAAGGCGTCTCTGTGGCGGATTAAATTTCTGTGTAACGACGCAATGCCGCACGAAAGCCGATCTAAAATATGCCGCCTCTGACCCTCCTCAGACCCTAGTATCGAAGGCGACTCTGATGCGGCTCAGGTTTAGTGTAAATGAAGGCGCATTAAAGCCGCTCTAAACTACGTCATTGTCATGTCAGCAGAAAGTGAGAGAGTGAAGATGAAGCCAAAAACACACAGCCACATTTGTTTTAGGCTAATAATAACAACACAGGTTTTTTAAATAATTCAAACTTTTCGTTTAATTTCTTCATAAAATGATTTAATGAGGAAACATGTTTGGAGTATTTTTGTTTACTCAGGCAGGCTGTGGCACAGTTTGAATGCAGGATGTAAATTTTGAGACCGTTTTCAGCCATTAAAATAGTTTAGATTAGTTTTTAATGGCAAATTACATTTATTTCGTTTCGTTTCTTTTTAAAGTTAATTTAGAAAAATGTTTGGAGTATGATTGTTTGTGACTCAGGCCCGGCATGCAGATTTTTTTATTTGAACTCATGCCATTGTTTAAATTCCTCCTTAAGCTCCTCTCCTTCGTGGAAAAAAACTTCCGGTACGTGTGACACGATCACATGCAGACATGTTTTACTGTGCGTCTCAAACTGCTTCAAATATTAGGTTTGTCGGACATTATGCAGTGTCGCAGAGTTATTTGAAAAGCTCTCGTGTTACTTAAGCAGATGGGTCTCCGCAACACACGCATGAAGTCGAACACTTAATAAATCACAAACTTAACATTGTGTTGTGATGAGAGAGTGTGCGCTTTTCTTACCGTTTAACTCAAAACAGTCGCATCATAATAATGTAAGTGTGCTTCGGTCCAGATCGTAAAGTGAGGAGTAGCGCTTGTGCACAGATGCCCGGCCCTAGGAGCGTAAATTATTTGGGTCTTGACGGGCTAGGATTGAAATGCAGGATTTTGCCGTTATATTTCCAGACGCATCTCATTGAGGACAGTATTTCATACACGAAAACGATCTGGTAACATTTGCTGTAACATCGGAACTGTTCATTTACCTGGTCGACAGTGACTTTGTGGCTCTTTAAAACAACTTTTGGCGTCTTTCAATATGCGGTGAGGTGCCTGAGAGTTTGTTACCTAGGAAAATCATTTAAAATGTTGCATTTATAGCCTATTATTGCTTTTATCCTAAAGTATGCATTGTTATTATTAGTGTCAGTATATATATATTTTGATATAATTAAACAATATATATATTGTTTAATTTAAGATATTATTTCATCAGCATATTGTTAGAACTGTGCTTTTGTGGTTATGTTCAGCATTATTTCGCATTATTTTAATTCCTGTGTAAATGCATTTATGCCGCTTTAGAGCTGCATTAACGCTCTGTGTTTTTGTGGTTATGTTCAGCATTATTTCGCATTATTTTAATTCCTGTGTAAATGCATTTATGCCGCTTTAGAGCTGCATTAACGCTCTGTGTAAATACTCATTTTCGTGGTTTTAAGCCGCTTCAGATTCGGTTTCTGTGCCGCCTTTGCTGTGTAAAGACGACATTAGTCGCGGTTTCGCAGGTTAAACGAGAGAGGAGGGGTTGAGCCCCTTGGGGGCGCCACTGTGCCACCCACATCTTGGATGTACTGGAGAACTGTGGGTGAGTAAAATAGTAGCAATTTTTGGGTAAAGTAATGCATTAAGGAATATAAAATACAGTTAAAAAGACAATTTCCTTTTTAATTTAATATTATGAAAATGCACAAATACTGGATGCAATATTTGTGTGCATGTTTTAATACAGTATATGGCCTATACGTAACAGCAACAAAAACAGTATAAAAGGAACAAAACGAAATAAATATCAGAAATACAAAATAACAGAAGAAATGAGGATATGGTAAAAAAAAACTGGCCCGCATCCTATTTATACTTTTGGAGTCTGGCCCTCAAAGAAAATTAGTTGAAGACCCCTGGTGTACAGGCTTTTAAACCACTTAAGCGCGATTTTAAACAGTTGCTTTGACGCGTTCAATGAAGATAGACAGCTTCTAAACTGTGGGACGCGGCAAAACGCAACGCGAGGTCCAGTGCGGTGTAAACAGTCATGGGCTGAAGGCTGCGTCAGTGAATCTCTGTCAGACAGCGCATCCGTGTTAAGTATGGGATTCCTTTTGTGCCAATAAAAATGAACGCAAACTTTTAAAAAACGAACAAAATTATACAATGAGAAAGAAAAAAAAACACTTTGATAATGAAAACAATAAACTCAATTGCAAGAAGGTGACATGATTTTCAAATAAACTGCCATTTTTCTTAACAATTTTCTAAGTTTCGTTTTTGCAAATAATAGTTTTGAATTCGCTGCTAGATTTTTCATTTGCGCTTTCCGAGTTTTCGTTTACGCTTCTCAATCGCCTTTCTGGCACAAATCTCACGTGTGGGCGGGACTTATGGCCGCTTTACGCTGATTGGCCAGTGAGTTTTTGATTGATAGCTCCCTAACAAGGAAGTCGATACTGAAGACATTACAGTGCAACGAATCTTAGAGAACGATCTGCATGCTGTTATATTTATTGTTTGTACTTAAAACTACTTTCTTATTTAGTTGGTATATTAGTAATTGGTATTGCAGTAGGTAAGCCATGCATGGTGTGAATCCAAGCGTCCTCTCCATCCTCAGGTAAATGAATGTAATTCAGATAATAAAGAAAATCACTAAAGTTGTATTCCTGTACAGTAGCAATTCTGTCTTTACTAAGCGCGTTCATTGTGTGCTTTATATTTTTTGTCAGGTATTATTTTATGGCCTATTAAGATAATTTTCTTAAAAAGGAAGGAACAACTTGCATTATAACATCCAATAACGACACGTTACAGATTATTGGGTTGTGAGAAATTAACGTGCTAAATGAAAATATTGCTGCATAGTTACTGTACAGAGAAACTTTTAGCGATTTTATTATCTCGGTTACATAAATGTACCTGAGGGTGACTTGTGTCCAGCTGAGGAGGAGGATGACGATGTCGCTCTTGCATACAGTCTCCTTTTAAAGAATTAAGTCCACGTATAAATTAAGTACTGTATCATTCTTTTTCAACTCATGGTGAATGTACAGTATTATACCCCTTTCTTTACATTCACAGAAAGTACACCTCATAAAACACTACCAATACATTCAAATGACATTTATGTTTTTTAAACGCTACAACAAAACAAATTCATAAGGTGACACAATTAGAGGCCTTCAGAATGCTTTATTAATTTAGTCTGCCTCTTGCAAACAACAATTTCATTATGTATTTACACACCTACGTAAAACATGTTAAAGAAAATCAGAAGAGAGACTTAAACTATAAACAAACATTTAAAGATAGAAACGATACATAAAATGCCATCACGATTATAATCTATAAATTAGAAATATGAACTGGAAGCATAACACTTTATTGTATATCTCCTCAAAACTCACTAGGCATCTCATTTTCCTGATATCATTGTAATTATAAATTATAGACTGCTGTCTTGACGGCCTCTAAACCCACGTAAAGTTGCATGTGAATATGGCTATCTATCCTGTATTTGCTCGACGTTGGCTTGTTGTTACGGCGTCATAGAGCCTGGAAGCGTGTCCCACTTTTAAGTGCGTGAAAGTTGGCAACCCTGCTAATATACTTACAAAATAATAAAGTAATTTAAGTACAAACACTAAAACAATACAATACAGAAAACCGCAAACAGATTGCTCTCTAATCCGCTGCACTGTCTTCAGTATCGTCTTCCTGGTCAGGGAGCTGTCAATCCAAATCTCACTAACCAATGAGAGTAAAGTGGCCATAAATCCCGCCCACACGTGAGATTTGTGCCAGAAAGGCGAACGAAAAATTGAGAAGCGTAAACGAAAACCCGGAAAGCGCAAATGAAAAATCTAGCAGCGAATTCAAAACTATTATTTGCAAAACCGAAACTTAGAAAATTGTTAAGAAATCATGTCACATTCTTGCAACTGAGTTTATTGTTTTCATTATCAAAGTGTGTTTTGTCTTTCTTATTGTATATTTTTGTTCGTTTTTTAAAAGTTTGCGTTCATTTTTATTGGCACAAAAGGAATCCCATAGTTAAGTTCTCTTTCGTGCTTGAATGGATTATGTAAGAAAAATCGTTTTGTCTAGCATTTTCTTAAGCAAGACTTCAAAGTGTAAAATAAAATCTTAAATGAATGCAAAGTTTTGTGAAAATGGGAGTGCGGTGATGGTCAGATCTGCCTACTGAGACAGCTCTTAAAGGGGCCACGTTCTTAAACTTGCTGCTGTGACTCCTGTCACTAAAGTTAATCAAAGAACAAAATAAAAGAAAAAATCAATGTGATTTTGTAGCTTTAATGAGAATTCTTCTGCATTTAATTTATAATTTAGCATTAAAGACTGTAAAGTGTTTGAGAACTTCCTTCAATTTCTGTATATTTCATGATAGCTCTCAATTATATTGTTGAATGGCTATAATTAATGTTAAAATAATCAATTTAATAGAGACATCAGTTACAGTACTAATATCAAAATGTTTTCTTTCATTCATAAAATGACGCTGTTAAAGAAATATGTTGTTTCTACATCAATTTGAAGATTAAATGTGAAATTATTAAAATGTAAAAGTATATTTTAAAATATTATTATTATGTGTGATTAATCACAGAAAATGTGTGATTAATCCGATTAATTTTTTTAATCGATTGACAGCACTAGTAATAAACACTGTGACTTGTGTCGATAAGTTAAACTTGAGATCATTAACTTAAAAGCTCAAATTTTGGACTGATCATCACGCAAAACAATTGTAAAGCATATACATATGTTTTGACATTATGTTATATGTATGTATTACATAGTATGTTTCTACAGTACAATTAACTCATTTGTATTACAAGAATATTTTATATATATATATATATATATATATCTTTCATAAAACATCCAGAATTAAGTAGCAACTTTTCATAAACTAGCCAAGCGGTATTTTAAGACAGATTGCATACTGGTTGCATGCTGTATATTATGGACCTTGTAAACATGCAAATAAGGACATTAACCCAGAATTTACCCATCTTGAGACCCGACTCCTCAGGATTAATTAATAACCCTGGGTTCAGTATGAATAGTGACCAGTGTGACACAGTGTTTATTTTAAGAACAAAAGGATGACAATCATTGAAAAGCTCACGTGACATATCTGATGACTTCAACACTTGCGCTTAAGATTTTACTTATTAGTAGGGCAGGTTATACTTTGATACAGGTCGAAACAACTGATCTGGAACTTAATGTGTTCCTGTTTTCACATTCTAAATTTTGTTTAAAGCTTTAATGCAAGCCCAAACTCAGTTTGAACATAAACAATTCCTAAACATCATTTATACTGTATCAAGAGAATGAATTCTGGAACCTGCCCAAAGTATGTTGTAAAATCATGTACTGTACATGACATAAACTCATTTTTGGACAATTTAGTTTATTCTGTGATGCTGAAATGCGAACATGTAAAATCTTGAAACAGCTAAAAAGGTGTTTAAAGTCCCGTCTCGCTCAATAATACACACAATAACAATACATCTTTAGCACAAACAATTCAATGCTAAAGAACACAAAGACCAGATCTTAACAAATTCAAGAAACATTTAGGTGTGATTTTCAGATGGCAAACTGTTTTTATTTCACATAGCTGAAGCTGACCTTACAGTAGATGCACCTGAGAGACCGTCATTGCTGTCAGTTATGTTTGTTCAGCAGTAGGCCGAAGATTTCCTGTTACATGTACAATAAAACACCTGAGAAGGTGAATTCCAGAGAACTGAACTGAACTGTCGGTCACAGAGGGGAACGAGAGGTGGGGGAGAAAAAAAAACACATTTGTTATTTATTATATACACAATAGGGTAACTATAATATTAATATGATGTGTTCATTTAATTATTTAGTTAGTTAGTTAGTTGTCTTCTCCACTAAAACCTGGAAATAAGTATTTCTTTACTTACAACAAAGAAAAGTTGACATAAATTGAATAAAAAAAATAAGAATGTAAGAACCTGTAGGACAATATTCAAGTGTGTGAAGACTTGTGCCAGTGAGCATGTTAACTTTTGTACAAAAGGTCAGAATTCATTACCTCCCAAGAAATATGCTGAGATAACATGAATCAACTGTTTCTTAAAGGGATAGTTCACCCAAAAATAAAAATATTGTCATCATATACTCATCATCTTGTGATTTCAAACCTGTATGACTTTCTTTCTTCTGCAGAACACAATAGAAGATATTTTGAAGTAAGATGGTAACTGAACAGCGCCGGCACCCATTCACTTCTATTGTGTGGACACAAAACCAGTGCAAGTGAATAGGTGTCGGTTAAAACCATTCTTCAAAATATCTTATTTTGTGTTCTGCAGAAAAAAGAAAAAGTCATACAGGTTTGAAATTACAAGAGGGTGAGTAAATGATGATTATATACATAACTGGAAACATGAAAAAAGAATGCCAGTAAATGCATTACTTGCCCCACTCGAGGCCCCACCGTGTGCTGTGTAAATATTTATTCAATAATATATGTGTGCAGTAATCGGTAGTGGCACCTAACTAAGCTAAAAGGTATGTTCCTTATCATCTTATCTGCGAAACAGTGACTTCCTGTATTGACACACAAAGCCTGACCTCAAACTACTGCAGACATGGTGTGCTTGTTTCCAGTGTTCTCAAACCCCTCGCCTTATCTTATCAGCAAGAATGTCGTTCAACTAAAGGAATGTAATCGTTCTCATTCTTATAAAACTAAAGACTCGTATGCCAGGGCACTGACATATTTAAATAACAGGATTTATGTCCTCAGTGGTGACCAAGCATAGGTATCTAAGATGTGTGTGACATAACACCAAAGAGGTGATTTAAACAGTGCATTATCAGATCATTGACACGTCATTATGTAAGGCAGATCTTCATGTTAAAATTATTCTTTGTCTTGTAGAATTTTGTTTTGTATTTAAAATCATAACTGCCATGATGTTTAATGGTTTTGTGAGAATGACCCATAGAATACACTAGCGTGGAAAACACAATAATCATTCTTGGTGAATTTGAGTGTGTCTCACCTCACTAAAAAGGGCTGTGGAAAACACGTGCTGGTTTGCTTCTTGATAAAGTCCTGCAGCTGTACCATCAAGGTCAACAAAGCGCCCTGTCCAGTTCTGTCTGTTTTAGTCACCACCAGCTAAATCATGACAGAAAAAGAGATGTTCTTTTAATGTCAGATTATACAGAGGGTAAATAACATGTTCTTTTCAATGAATAGATAAAGTCTTGTGCACTTAGAAGAAATCTAAGAAAAGGAATAAAAATGAAGTATTGAGTATTTTTTGTTCAGTGTAGTCAATGTGTGTTTGCTGGCATACTTAATGATAGAAATTTCAAGGGACTTTCTTCTAACATAACTGAAACTTGCGGTCACCGTGGAAAGAGGAACACATCTACTATGAAATTATTAACATAGAATGCACTGTTAGTTGCTCTGAATAACAGCATCTGTAAACACTACTATGAACTGCATATAACGTTCACATAATTTAAAGAAGCAATATGGAGGTTTTAGCGTCATCTAGCGGTTAGGATGCAAATTACATCCAACAGCTCACTCCACCCTCCCCTTTCAAAGCACGGCTCTCACAGGACAAAGATGTCATCGCGTTTTCACTTCTTTGCCAAAGGAGATAATGTATTTCTATAGAGCAGTTTATCCGTTTAGGGCTACTGTAGAAACAACATGGCGAATTCCATGCAAGGGGACCCGCGGTGTATATAGATAGAAATAGCTCATTCTAAGGTAATAAAACATAACGCTTCATTATGTAAGGTCTTTATATCTAAGGTCTCTGAAGACATAGTTATGTATATTATATCGCATTTCTGTCACACACAGCTTTCCTGTTGCTCAGTGGTAAGAGCATGCCAAGGTCGTGGGTTCGATCCCAGGGGATTGCACATACTTCGTAACAAATGTATAGGATAATGCAATGTAAGTCGCTTTGGATAAAAGCGTCTGCCAAATGCGTAAATGTAAATGTAAATGTACACTGGAGCTTTAGTGAAAAAAATCTCAAAAAGAATCTTCCAATCTTCCAGTCTGTTTAGACCAATATGCATATTATGGTGAAGATTAATGGGATTATTAGGTAAAACATTTTCAAAAAGGTCTTATTTTCATTATTTTGCTCATCAAACTACAAATAATTAAAAGCTTAAACTTGAGTAAGAATTGTAAGTACTCTGACAACCCCTGCTGGACAGTCATGGTAAGAGCACAAAGAGACATACTCACCACGTAAGGCAAACTAAACTCCTCCAACATTTCCACAGCAACTAAATCTGCCCTCTGCAGTCCTGCACCACTATCCACCAGCAAGAACGTCCTCACAAGACTAGCGATATAAAATGCAATAAAGAAATCGACATGTTTACAAAGTTACTCACCACACTTTATTACACAGATTTCTACTCAACACAGGCACACAGTAAGTACTGGAATTAATTGCAATAGCATCTTACTTCTGACGTTCCTGAAGGTAAGGTTCTACCATCTCCACAAAGTCCTGTGGTGCCCTGTGTCCATACCCCGGCATGTCCACTAAAGCAAAAGCCTTTCCCACAGTGAAGAAATTCAGCTTTTTAGTGTGACCCTGTTTTAAAGAGGGGAAAAGTGACCAGGACAAAAAATGACACTGTAGAAATTTCTCTGAACAGTTTAATTGGATAAAATGGAGAACGATTTTTCTTCTGAGAAAAGAAGTGCATCTTCTATAGTGTCAGAAGTAAACTCAATGTCTCAAACTATAAAATACCACATTTTATAACCAAATTTAAAACAGGTTTCAAAAGATTTTCTTATTAAGTTCTTAATAAGTTTCTTAAGTTTTTCTTATTAGATCATTCCCAGACCCAACAAAATTGTTTCATTTGTGTGTAATTTTATATTACCAATAGAATTTAAAACAAAAATATTTTACAACTAAAAGATACAACTGAAAGTCTCATGAGTTATGAAACAGCAACCAAAGATAAAAAGGAGGACATTTGGCATTCTTCTTACCGGTGTTTTAGAGACGCGCACATCTACGTCTGGAGCAAGAGAAAACAAAGCTCGGATGAGAGAGGACTTCCCTACATTACTCCTGCCCATAAAACACACCTGTAAAACACAAACACAGAGTAAACCAGTTTGAAATGTCTAGTGGTTCCAAAATATTTTGGGAAATTTAAACAATATATGAAGTTCATTGCATTATCAAATATTAAAGCCAATTAAATGAGACTCACTCTGAACAGAAATCTCACCTCTGGCTGTTTAAGCACAGGTACATGATCCATCCGGACTGCTGAAGTGGAGTATTCAATGTGGTTTTTATGTGAGGGAGTGAACAGTGTCTCTGCCCGACAGAGGTCGTTCAGGCTGGGATGGAAGATCTTGAATTCTGCTTGGTCTACCTGTGGGGTCAAGTGCTCCTTCAGAGCACTAAAGGGGTACAGAAGACCCTGACGTCTCCTCTCAGAGAGAAGACAAACATGTTTGATGGAGGCCAGCTGATGAACATTTTGCCGCACCACAGAGCAGCATGACATATGTGCCTGCAGTAGATGTAGTGTCTTCATCCGCAGCATTGTGTTAAACATTCATTCACGTGCACGGCTGCTGTTTGTGTGACACATCTAGTCGCGCGTCCATCTGCGTTCCTCTGAACCTTTACATATTGAGGTCATTCATGTGTATTTGAAATTTTTAACAATTATTATGTCACACACATGTACAAACTTTAGACACGTTTAATAATTCGTGATTATAACACAAAACAGTAAAACACATCTTACTCTGTACCCGCGGACTGCCTTGAATGTACCAAGCTATAATAATGGTTTGGGGGCTCTGTTTCCTAAAACACGTCCCTTCACCAAAAAGTCAATTTTAAAATATGTTCATCTTCACCTTGCAGCAATTTTTTAACTGCAAATTTACGGATGAAACAAAATGTTAAATGTCAACTGCTGTCATGCTTGTATGTTCTCGCGTGTTCGGTTCAAATCAAACCGGAGGAAACAAACACTCGCACTAAAGTTCCTTAAGGGTTTAGGATTACAGTATTGGAGATCGGAGACAATAATAGCGAAATAATCGTATATTGATTTAATGAACACTTGTTTGTGCAAATATAAAACGTTATTTTCATTCACATGTTAATTCACAATTCCCAACAAAATGTAGAAGAAAGACGCCAAGTGCTCATACCCATATAGCCAAAAGGGGGCAGCAAAGTCTTAAAGTTGTCTGAAATCTCGCTTTAGCGTGTATATGTGGAATTTTTACTTTTTTTTAGCTTTTCTTTCTCGCAGACACCTAACAAATTACATCTTAATAACAATGGTACTCGATACTACCTTTAGTATCGCGTTTAAGCATTTATTGCATTGATTTGAAAACATAAGACTGTAGGCCTACTGTGCTAAGTAGCAACATCCTTTATTTGTTACTGCTTAAACTTTGTGCATGCATTGCGGTCATCAGCAAGAAATGACTACAAATATCAGTGGTAAAACCATAAGACTTAATTTCAGATGACAAGAAGCAACATAAAGTGTCAACACACACCTTCATGAAATAATGCATATGCATGATGCATGGATCTGTTTATATTCCTGTGTTATATTTGTGCTGTTTATTTTCTTCTGCTCCTGCACAGGCAGAACTAAGCTAGTTGATGTGTCTTAGAAGATAAAGTGGTGTAGTGAATTTATCCATGCTAATAATTTGAGTTGTAATGGCCTTTAAATCAGTACAGAGCTGACAAAGTCGGCTGAATGAGCATTTACGATAAAGGTTATCACCCACCATCTAACCTCAGGGTGTTTATGGAGAGGCAAGAAAATGGAAGTTAGAACTGATCCTAAAACTCTGATCCAGTCAGCCAGAAACCGCTTAACCCAGCAGCATTTATTGTGCTGTTACAAAAATCCAAAGTGGAACAGTAACATAAATCACTGAGCGCCATCAAATTTACTGAGGAAAGAATGATGACCGAAACTTACCCATCCATTCCTTACAGAAGTACAAACTGAATTGCCTCTCTCGTTGACTTTAAAGTCAATGGACTGTCATACAGATTACAGTGTTAGAGAGAGATGTGAAGTGTGAAAAGAAAACGGCTAGATGGAAAGTATAGAATGAGAATAATGATAAGCAGTCAAAAGATTTTGGAATTTAGCTGAGGAGTGATTAATGATAGAGCGACACAAAATAAAAATATGACTTGGATGGATGTACACTGACTGTATAAAGAGAAAGAAAGGTCCAGAGTAGAGTAATAAATAGCATGAAGAGCGACATTTAGAATAGAATATTAGCATATTGCTTGCTTACCGACCATATTAAAATAAATCTGCCACACCGTAGTAGTATGCTGCATTGTGGCCACATGATCTTTTTAACCATTTTTGTAGACAATGATATAAAAGCAAGGCAAAGCAGCTGCCATACTCTCACACACATACAGACACAGTGTTTAATACCCCACCATGGGACAAGCACTTGTTAATGTGACATTGAGTGATGTTCACCCCGACCTCTCCTCCTCTCTCATCTCATCTGCATGTTAACCACCCTGCCTGCTTTCACTTTGCATTGTGACCATCACACAAAAGGGCGTCTGCCACCCCGAACGGATCCACCTCACCCCCATTCTTTTTGTGCGTGTGCGTTTAAAGAATCAAGCCATACACAGTTCATCTTAAATGACACAAATGAGAAGGGTCAATCGTTCAAACAGCTTAAGAGAGACTCATGGAATGTAACTTACATCTGGCACAGTCTTTAATGTCACAGTCCCAGGCGGTAAAAATGACACAGAGTGACATACAAGACAAAGACTCGGGTCACTATGATGAACACAGGCACCTAATCTAACACACACACACACACACACACACACGCACACACACACACACACACACAATGGACGACTTCTGCTCTTGCTACACACCCCAGGCAATGTCTCCTTCTCATTTGTGTTTATTAGGAAGGGATGTAAGATTTAGGGCACAAAATTGGTAAAGCATCATCTTCATAATTAGGTTTTGGTCAAAATTAAACCACTGCCTGGTTAAGGTCCGTGACTTCGGTATGTTGCATGTTCAAGTCAGAAAGTGCTGTCCAGTTGTCATCTCAGGAAAAATAGTTGATTTAGCATTTATTATTATGTATTATTTTATGTAGTGTATTTAGCAATTACATGCAATGAAAATGTTCGCTCACCTTCGTTCCAAACTGGAATCACCGTATACTCTTAATGCCACTTAACAATTTCTGGAAGGAGGGCGACTTTTTGAAATTTCTACCAGCGGCTCTTTGAAAATTGAAGAGTATTTTGCCTTGGGAAATTACTGCCTTTCACAACATCTTAACGTTTAACTGCATTAAAATGGGCACTACGCAGATCACTTCAAGCACACCCATCTAATTAAGTCCATTAAAAAATAGTCAAATCTGATTTTACGAAATTACTTGTTTAATTCAAAAATGTTATGTTTAATTAAGTGTGTTGCGTGATTTCACAGAGGTTACAAAGATCATTACTGTTTGGAGATGTACACCATTGTAAAAAAATAGGAAAGACAGACATTTAGCATAGAATATACTGCAGTAATATAGCAATATGCAATTCTAAACATAGCTTCTGTTTTGAACTTATTGAATGAAAGGAGAGGAAATAAAGGGAGAAAACAACTTCTACTAAAACTAAACTAAAACATCAGCAAAATCGTCTCTTTCTCTCTCTTGTGTCTTTTTAAAACATGGCATAAATATTTTGGCAGGTGGTGTTTAGAGGGTATTAGACTCAGTGTTTGGGATATCGATCGTGATCTGTGTGCCAGGATCTGCTGAGAGAATGAGACAAGGAGAGAAAGACTGACCTTGAAGCAGGAGGTTGACTTGATAAATAAACCGCAGGAAGGAAATGCTCAGGAAAACAAATGATTTGGCTGCGCCAATCAGATGATGTTTTTGGAAACAACGAGTAAAGTACTGCATTGTTTAAGATGTATTTACTTACGCCAGTACTTTTCAAACTAAATGAAGCATAATAAGATCCCTTTATTAGGAATAACACAATAAAAGTACGCATTACCTGTAAAAGTAGCATTCCACTGCATGTTTAAAACCAACTAATCAATTTCCCCCTTAATGTTTCTAACACTTCCAGAAATTACAGAAGTTTAGTTCAGACTTTTATGATTAGAGAAGAGCATTCTGATGTCATAGTTTTTAGGTTCTCACCTGTTTCCAGCTAAAGTTACAGTCGGACTGGAGTCTTTAGGAGTTTGGATATCATTGTGTGCAGTGCAATGAATCATCTGTTTGTGTGAAGTGTTCTAGGTCTCCTTAAAGCCCCCCAGGGACGTGCTTGAAAGGCTTTTTATCCCTATCTGGAGTTCTAGACCTCTCATACTGTAGTTCAGTGCAGGAACACATCACCACTAATCTGTCTCAGTCCCTTACAGCTGGACCAAAGGAAGCTGCAGGAGACTTCTGCTTTATATACACACACAATTCTGAGTGGTTTCCTGAGAGAGTGGAGAGAAGGGAGTCAAGAGTATTTGTGGATGTATTTTTCGTTGACCAAAGCTGATGCCGGTATGAGCAATATAATACAGAACGGATCCTTTATCATTTATTAAATAAGAGTTACTGCAGTCTATATGGGACACGAGGTTTAGCAAAACACAGAGAGGTATACAGTAATAATGACAATGATTTTGTTTAGCTAGAAAGGATTTGGACTGGATAGAGCTCAAGTCAAAACTCAGACATACAGAGAACCTGCAATTACTGCAGTGAGAGAATAGCCCATAGTCACAAATGACTGTACCAATACCAAAGTCACCCTGCTTTGACAACACACATACACTGACAGTAAGTGATGGAGTTATAGAGAGACAGACAAAGGTTGCTATGTGTCCTTTTTTCAGTTTAAAAAGTAGGCAGTCATACCTCAGCCTTGTTTTTACACACAAACATACACGGCAAGGGCACTCTGAAGGACCAAACCCCTGCCGAAAAAACAGCCATCTCCATTTCTAATACTCAGAGTGCTGTGGGCCCCGGTCGTTTCGGAGATGGTGGAGGTGACATTAGATGAGATGTGAACTCACACTGCTGTCCTTTGTGCTGCCATGGGGTTTGACAACACACAGAATACTAACAATGTGTTTAATGAACATGTGGTGCCTCACCCCTTCTGCAGGTGTCAGCGTGGGGGTTTTGTGTGAGGGACGGAGTATTAGGGCATGTTTGTGGGCTTGAGTCAGCTGGACTTCAAAAAATAGTGTTTTTGTGTGTTTACAAAGAGACTAAAGCGTACTATTTGAAAAAATCAGGAATAGAAAGTAAGTGTTGAACTGTTGCTTTTGTGAACACAAGTTGAAAAATGATATATAATTTGCTAAAGAAGTGTGTTGTTGATTGGATGGCAAAACACTTTTTTTCCTTCATTGCTGTTTGGTTTAGCAGTCTAAGATGTGAATTTCTGGCGCAACCAATGACATTTATTTTGGGCCGTGACTATCTGTTTGTACTTAGAGGTGGGGCTGGGAGATTTGGCCTAAAATCAAAATTTCGATTAATTGAACATTTTCTCTTGATTACGACTATTGAACGATTATTTTGTTATTGTTTATTTTTCTTTGTTTTTTGCCCGCGTAGGTCAATGGCAAGGTTTGTAGTGTAAATATGCCCAACTAAAGGTGGGGTATTTTTTCTAATGAAACATTTCTTATCTCATGTTATTTTTAGATAATCAAAGAAAATACAACGTATGTATTATTTATATGTTATTTATTGAACATTTCGAATAATAGAGATCTTTGTGTTATTTTTTGGAAACATTTCCTCTGCCACTGAAGACAGGAGAGCAAACGCAACACAAATCAGCAAATCATCTGTCTGCATGTGTCGTAAGAAATCGGGTGTTCTTTAGGACCCTGCCTGGAGACACCAGTCCTGCCGTCATAAGAGCTGTCACGTGAAAGAAACAGACGGAGTTTTTAATAGTTGAACGGAGCTTGAAACTCATCAGTCTGTCTACAGAAATATGTAGTCAACGTGTTTCAGTATACATATATATGTTTCTCACAATATGCACATTTTTGGACTAAAAGTCCTGTGATTACTAAACGGGAGCAGACCTGGAAGAATGTCTCGTATCAAATGTAACCTTACCTGTCTTTAACGCATATTAAATAAACACAGAATATTTGATTTCCATTTGAATCGGGACATTTGAAAGTAGACATTTTAAGCTTTCTTTAGATATCATAGCTATTGTTTGAACATGAAAAGTGACAGAAGTCTGTAATAAAAGGGGTAACGGAGACTATTAACATAAAAAAGGAAACAAATTGCTTTAATTCTATCTCATTATTCTCTGAGGTTAATAACATTGACCATCAACAATGTTTAAGTGTGCGTGGTTCTATCTAAATTAACCAATTTATTTCAATAAGTGTCAAACTTTGTTTTATTGCCTTTCCCTTATAGGGATTCTGCTGTTCCCTAGCAAAAGAGAGGGTGAAAACGTGTGAATCTACCCCGTGATGCTTCTTTTGCCCCTATTATTCCCACATCTGTCCACCAGACATGAGGAGACGCTCACCGCGTCCGCTGTCTTGTTAAGAGCTCTGATTGATTAAGGCAGCCTTGGCAGTGCCTGGCACTTTTTTAGTTCTTGACCCATCTACCCACCATCATCTTCTCTTTTCACTGTATTTCTCTGCACATGTAGGGGGGGTCATTCATCTCTTGAGTTATGATCTTGTTTTTTTGTGTCTAATACCCCCCACACAACAAGCTGAGGGTTCAATCAGCATGCGGCAATGATTTGTGGGTACTCTCCATCTGCAAGGTTTGGCATTATGTCTCTGCAGTTGTGTGATTTAGATATTTGATAGGCTTGTGAAAAAACAAATTGCGCTCCAATAGAGAAATTCGCAGCCAACATATTGTAACGGGATCACCCACGGAAACACAGACGAAGGAAGGTAGGGAATAAATACCCTTTTAATAACAACATCCATATACATTTGAGACTCGACAATGAACATGCAAGCAGTGTGTGTATAAGTAGTGTCCAGTCATGAGGATGATGATGGGCAGGTGCGATGATAAACACGGGACAGGTGCGGGAGCGTGGAGGATGATGGGGAATGGAGTCCTAGGGGGAAACACGGGGAAAAACAGAAGGAAACCGTGACATTACCCTCCTGGATGTCCAGGATAGTACTCCCGGCACCGGGGACCAGAGAAGCCATGTGTGCCAGCCACTCGGGAGGCCTAGGTAGCAGGCACCTCGGAAGCAGGCTCTGTCTCTGGCAACTCGGAAGCAGGCTTTGGCTCTGGTGACTAGGAAGCAGGCTCTGGCGACTCGGAAGCAGGCTCTGGCGACTCGGAAGCAGGCTGTGGCTATGGCGACTCGGAAGCAGGCTCTGGCGACTCGGAAGCAGGCTCTGGCGGCTCGGAAGAAGGCTCTGGCGACTCGGAAGCAGGCTCTGGCTCTGGCGACTAGGAAGCAGGCTGTGGCTATGGCGACTCGGAAGCAGGCTCTGGCGACCCGGAAGTAGGCTCTGGCGACTCGGAAGCAGGCTCTGGCGGCTCGGAAGAAGGCTCTGGCAACTCGGAATCAGGCTCTGGCGACTCCGTGCCGTTTCTTACGGCGTTTGGGCTTTGTGGAGGAGTGCGGTGCGGATATGGGGCGAGCCGGAGCAGATCCCTCCTTACTGCGACCGGAAGTAGGTGGTTAAACCGCCATAGCCACAAACACACAAATCACTAAGCAAACCGACTGTCTAGGGGTGCGTTCCAGTCCAAATTTTTATGCCCTTTCCTCGCAAATTTCCCTCAGTCTCGATGACTCGGATGCGTCATTGCGTTGCACGAGTGCCCACTACAGGCGGAACTTGTGAATAGGCCTTTTTCACGCTTCCGGGTTTTTGACTTCCGCATCGTTTGACGCAGGATAAACGATGTTCCGGTTACAGCAGTATCCAAATCTGACAAGAGTGTCTGGATTAAATGTCTTCGTATAAATAATGCAAACGAGCTTAATACCATATTACCGCCTGTTTAAAGTTAAGATCTTAATTTAAAAACACCTCGCAGCTTAGAGGGGGCTCCAGGCCTCTTTACACAGCAAAGGCGGCACAGAAACCGAATCTGAAGCGGCATAAATGTGTATTTACACAAACTGTTAATGCGGCTCTAAAGCGGCATAAATGCATTTACACAGGAATTAAAATTATGCGAAACAATGCCGAACGTAACCACAGAAGCACTGTTCTAACAATATGCTAATAAAATAATGCCTTAAATTAAATGAATACACTCAAAATATATATATACTGAAACTAATAACAATGCATACTTTAGGATAAAAGCAATATAAAGGTTATAAATGCATCATTTTAAATGAATTTCCTAGCTAACAAACACTCCATAGAAATTTGTTATTATTGGGCACCTCACCGCATATTGAACGACACCAAAAGTTGTTTTAAAGAGCCAGAAAGTCACTGTTCGATCTGTACGGTGGCATATTGCTGCCACTTACATTTTATTTTTTCCACTCAATTATGTCATTAAAACGAGATAATATGTCGTTAAAACGAGATAATGTGTTGTTTCAACGAGATAATATGTTGTTTTAAAACGAGATAATATGTCATTAAAACTAAATAATTTTCTTGTGTAAACGGCATATTTTTCCCGTTTTAACGAGATGTTATAACATTTTAAACAACATATTTTTCTCACTTAGGTTTTCATTAATAGACAATTCAAAAGGAATTGCATGAATTCGATAAATGAATTCAGTTTTTTGACGAGATGGTTAATTTAACTGAACTGATGCTATTAACTGAGTTATTAAACTGGAGTTTAATAAGATAAGACAATTAAAACTGTTTCCATTTATATGATGCGCGCGCTTGTCCAGCACGCACGTTCTCAGTTCTGCAAAGAGCCACACTCTGGCATCATTAAAACATGAACGGTTATTTCGTTTTACCTCACTGCATGATATTACTTTAGCGGTTTATTAATATTCTTTTTTTTATACCTCACAGATGTGGGAGTAAACATATATTTGAATGATTTTCGATCAATTTGGCACGTTTAAATGAACGGACCCTGATGTTTGCGAGTGTGACTGAAGAAGCTTTTGATAGTTGTATCTAAAAAACGGACATCCTGCTAAACTTATGGTAAGACAAGAATATAATATTAAGCTCAAAGATAATATTTATTCATCTCCGTCAATAAATATCTGCTTTGAATCCTCTACATTGTGTTGAAGTCTTTGGTTATTTATGTCATTCACAGCATGTACAGTGCTGTGCTAAATTTTATTAATCGTCATTTTGTATAATACATTTAACTAGAAAATTATTTAAATTATGCATAAAATTGAATCTTTAATGCACAGGTTAAATCACAAATTAATTTAATCCTCCATGCGAGGGACGATGTGTTTAAATACAATTATAAAAACTATTTTAACTGTTTGGTTGTTGGTTGCTGCGACGAATATGGGCCGTTCCATTTACGTCTTCAGGAGGAAATCATCAAGTCCCAGCAATGTCCAATGTTACATCGTCCAGACGAATATGGGAATCACAAAGTTAAATCGCTGGAACGTTATTTGGTACGTCGTGGCAACGAATATGGTCCGGTCGTCACTGTGGTAGCTGAGCGGACCCATTAGTGGCATTATTCCTTGTTGATGAACTAGACCATTATGGGAAGCTTCGTGGATATAAAATATTATATATAAATGTATTCAGGCTGGATTTGTTGTCAGTCAAACATGTATTAAATATTCTGGATCCGTAAGTGCAACTCAGAAGAGAAATCGCTGTCTTGATTTTGGCTACACTGTAAAAAAGAATTCCCGTAAAAAACGGATAAAGTACTGACAGAAAATTACCAGTGCATTTTCCTTTATTTTGTGGACATTTCCGTTAATGCTAAAATGCAATTTAATGCAGTGCAAAATGTAAAATACAGGTTAAACAACTGTAAAAATGAATACAGAAAATTCCTTCATATTAATACAGTAGGCCTATATTGTGCCCTATTTTTACGGATTTTTATACCGTACAGCGGGCCGTGGTTCGAAAACATGACATTTTACCTATGTCCATCTAGAAAACATGTCGCTTTCACGTAATAGGTTAATGTGTAATTATTATGAGAGGTCATATTATCCCTTTATAACAAGAAAATTATTTCGTTTTAACGACATATGATCTCGTTTTAACAACATATTATCTCGTTAAAACGACATATTATATCGTTTTATCGACATATTATCTCGTTAAAACGACATATTATCTCGTTCTCGTTTTAACGACATATCTCGTTAAAACGATATATTATCTCGTTTTAACGACATATATTATCTCGTTAAAACAACATATTATCTCGTTATTATGACATAATTGAGTGAAAAAAATAAAATTGAGTAAAATCACAGGATTCACTTGTCCGTGCTAATTCGCGCCACATGAAATACAGATGTGGGGAGGTCATTTCTAAATCACACGAGGTCCCCAGATAATACTAATCCCGGGCGAATAGGGCTTAAATTACATTTATCATAATGAACATAAAGAGAGAAAGAACAATCGATGAAACTGTACCTGTCTGTATTAACACAACAAGTGCGCTACGGTTTTTGTGTTATCTATTGAAATATAAAAAATTAGTCTTACCTGTCTGCACTCGTTTACAATACTTTCAGATCACGGAGTTCACGCCACCTTTGAAATGCCTTGCCAATATTAATTTTCACACGAGTCCGATCACATTCCCTGTTTCTTTGTAAACCGTCTTCAGTTCGTTCTTTTTTGTTTTTCACAAATGATGAATCCCCAGATGTCAACACTGCTTGGCGTTTAAAAGTAAAAGTACTAAACGCCACCATAAATAATACTAAACGTTGTATGAAATCCTACCCAGCAGTTGTGAGTACACGCTACAAATCGCCTGTCACTCGCAGCATCGACACGCGGGCTAGCAGCCGGATGCTCTTCGTTCTGTGTATGAATGTGACGAAATGACGCACAGACTAAAGACACCATATAAGGATCTCCGCACAGTAAAATCGCCAGTGTTAAAAAAGGTCAAATTAACACTCACGGTGTATATATAATCCACACACTCAGTGTGGATTATATAAACACCGTGAGTGAGAGTTAATTTGACCCTTTTTAACACTGGCGATTTTGCTGTGCAGGAAAGACGACCCGACAGGGCAAATTACAAACCATTATTACAAGCGTTCCGTGGCCAAAATAAAAGTCAGGTTAATTTGAAGAAATTATGACCCTCACATAAAAAAGCACATTAGTACACTTGTAGCATAATCTGTATAAATTACTATTAGTTTATTGTCATAGTGAGGGTAAAGTATAGTATAAGAACAACATTATACTATATACAACAGTATTCTAGAAAACATCTAGAAGAATTAAAATATAAATAAAATGGACTTGTAGAGAAAAAAAAAGAATTTAAAAAGGGCTCTGCACGATTCATTTTGTGGGGCTTTTGTATATGTAGATACATTTATTGGCTTTATTTAACTATATATTATGCAATACCATATTATTTTCACCAAAATTAAGACTTTATAAACATTTAAGTGGTCTATTTATTTATTTACATGACAGTATTCTTCTCAATTCTTTAATGTTAACTTCAGTTATTTGATAACAGACTGATTGATAAGACTATTATACAGTACTGCTGGTCATTTTTACATTATGTTTTATTCATTATGAGATAATAATGTATTGTGTTGTATTATTCTTTTATTAGTTTGTTAAAAGTCTTCATGCACTTATTTAAGACAATGTTTCATAAGTTTCTATAACATTTTTAAACATTTAACTTTTAAAGTAGGGTTTACAACAACAATACTATATTCTGTTAGATGTAAATAGACTATGTCAAAGTGATATGATATAAAACTTGACATAAAATGTCCCTCTATTAGTTGGAAGGCGGTGGGGGCCCACATCAATAATTTTTGAGGGTGCCCAGAATTCTCTAGCTACGCCCTGTGCACAGCACTGCATAATGTCCGACAAACCTAATATTTGAAGCCTTTTGAAACGCCTTTTGAAACGCCTTTTGAAACGCGGTAACACAGGTCTGCGTGTGATCGTGTCCCAAGTATCGTAAGGTTTTTTCCTTAAGAAGGAGAGGCGCTAAAGGAGGAATTTAAACAATTCATGTCATGAGTTCAAATAGAAAGATATGCATTCCGCGCACACATAGTCACAAACAAACTCCAAACATTTTTCTAAATTAACTTTAAAAAGAAACAAAATAAATGTAATTTGCCATTAAAAACTAATCTAAACTATTTTAATGGCTGAAAACAGACTCAAAATGTGCATCATGCATTCAAACTGTGCCACAGCCCGCCTGAGTAAACAGCCACAGCACAAATAAAAATATTCCAAACATTTAAATCATTTTATGAAGAAATGAAATGAAAAAGTTATGTTTTAAGTATTAAAAAAATCTGCGTTGTTATTAATAGCCTCTAAAAAATGTCGCTGCGTGTTTTGGGCTTCATCTTCACTCTCTCGCTTTCTGCTGACATGACGTAGTTTAGAGCGGCTTTAATGCACCTTCATTTACATTAATCCTGAGCCGCATCAGAGTCGCCTTTGATACTAGGCTCTGAGGAGGGTCAGAGCAGGGGCGGACTTACCCATTAGGCAAAGGTAGGCAATCGCCTGGGGCCCCAAACTACCAGGGGCCTCCAAAAGGAAGGGGCGGACTTAACCAATAAGCCATGTTACTAGCCACGTAGAGCCCCAAGTAATCATCAAATGTATAGATTAGAGTGGACCATTCCATTAGCACCGTATATGCGCGAGACGAGTTCGACACTAGAGAAAGTTAACGCAATGTGTGGTACATTAGCTGCAAAACGAAGTTAAAGTCGCAGGGAAATACAACAAAAAAGAAACGCAGCTACACCAGCGGAGAGGGAAAAAGATTATTTATTAAAGATTGTTGCCAAAGTCTCTGCTTTTCCCCCACACAAACTCCACCGCTGCTCTCTCTCACGCCAGACACAGCACTCTCCCGGCTACAAGCAATGATAATGTGCCGGTGAGTATCTCTCCATGAACACCGACAACGCAGTTATCATGACTGATGACCAAAACATCTGTCAAACAAAGAGCGCTGTGCGCTTGGTAGTAGAGGGCGGCCAGTTCAAAGGTGTCATGGCTCTGCTTCATTTAGTCATGTTTTTCTTGGTCCTGTAGCAGAGTCATGGCAAAGCCTTTGGTTATGTGTGGAGAGAAACATATTATTGTCCTTTTGACAATAATATACGTTCTCTCCAGTGTCTCGTCATTGGCCCCGCTCCTCTCGTTTCCTTGTTATCTTTCCCTGAGTGTTTGATTACCCACACCTGCCCCGTGTCGTTATCCCTCGTTTGTCTTTCCTTTAAATACCCTCGTTTCTTTGTCTTGTGCTCGTGTATTGCGTGTACTGTTTATCGTGTACGTTCGTCGTGCTACCAGTGTTGGATGTTAGCCTTATGGTCCGTGTTCTCCTTGTCTGCTGTGTTCCTGTTTCACTTGTCTTAGTAATTGTTAGTTTAGTTTCTGTCAAAGTATTGTCTAGTTTATTGTTTAGTTAGTCTTGGTCCTGTTGCTCGTTGTATTATTTCGTTACCTTTTGTTTACCCCCTCGCGGGTGTTTAGTTTCTGTTTTTATTATAAATAAAGTCTTGTCTGTTAACCCCTTCATCGCTGTCCTGCAATTGGGTTCTCCATGCCACCATCCGTGACAAAAGGTAGAAAGGTTGTTTGACTCCGCTGCGCAGACCGATGGGCACATAAAGACATAATATAATAAAGTCAGTACAGTGCTAACGATTCATACTGTACGCACTACTACAGATATTTGGTCACATTTAAATGCATGAAAGGTCGTAAACCACAAAAAACGTACGGAGAGATGGCACACTTTGTATATAGTAATCCCAGATCAGGGGTTTTCCTGCATAAAGAAATTGGAGGCGGCCGCCTCAGTCAAATTTCGTGCTTCCCCAGACTCTCGTCAAAAAATATGTTGAGACTTCACAAAAAACACAGCGTGCATTAAACAGATTGTCATTTGTAACTGCAGTTGCAGCATTACGCCACAATACAGGCGCTGTTTCGTTACCAGCACAGTGAAACGCTGAAGAGTTCAGTAAAAGAGCTATATTAGGAGCTGTATTAGCTGTGTTTTACGTAAAAATTTCTTTAAAAGGTTTCCTAAATGAACTTGCTGTACATCATTGTAATATTTTTAGCTGTGAAGTTGGCTCGTTGAATCAGCGTTATTCTGTACACAGCGAGTTCGTCAGTATGAACGCACATTGTGATCAGAAAGACTCGCAAACAAATGACTCCTTTGAACCAATTCATTTACACAGAATGTAAGAAATCGGTGAATCGTTCAAAGCTCAGTGAACTACTCTTTTTTTTCATTTGGGAATTCATTATTATTTCCCCCTGTCATGCATTAGACTTATTGGGCAATTCCTGAAATAGTGGGATTATAACACCTAGTCCTATTAAGCAAAAAAAATTTTAATTAGTGAGTATCTGTGTTTATTAAGCTTAGTTTTCCTCTGTCACTTTGACAGGGGATGAAAAGTTGTGTGCTTTGAGGAGGAAGAAAAATAAAGGTTGCAGTAAAGTAAAATGGCGAATAGTTGGGGCCCCTATACATGGATTTGCCTAGGGCCCCCAAATCACTAAATCCGCCCCTGGGTCAGAGCCTGGATATTTTAGATCGGCTTTCATGTGGCATTGCGTCTTTACACAGAAATTTAATCCGCCACAGAGACGCCTTAACTCGCCTGTGTAAAGACGCAGAAATCCGAGTGGGAGGACTCGATTAATAAAGTCCTCCAGCGGATACTCTTCTGCGTCGGGAAGCATGATGAGGACAACCAGATCGTCGTCCAGACCAGTCAAAAAAACGCGATTTAGCACGGGATCGCTCCAACTCACCCGATAACACAAACCGACGAACTCCTCCACGTAGGCCTACTTCTCCAGAGGCCGACCATCCTGTCTAACATCCAGCAGGATGGCCTATGCAGAGAAGATGAAGAGTTTGGTTCCAAAATGAGTTTGGTTCCAATATGTTGCAATATTTTATTGTTTTGCTTTGATCTGCAATGGACTTGGAGATAAAATGACTCAGACATACATTCCTCCACATTACTGAGAGTGACAGGTCAATTTTGCATGCAACAAGCCAACAAACATGTTTTATAAAAAATTCCAGGTAAAAACAAGTACATTATAGAAGTACTTAGTGCATAAGGCGCTCTGTCACACATTATTTTTTAATTAAAGTGATAGTTCACCCCAAAATGAAAATTCTGTCATCATTTATTTACCCTCTTGTTATTTCAAACCTGTATGACTTTCTTTATTCTGCGGAACACAAAAGAAGATATTTTGTAGAATGTTCAGAACAACAGCAGTACCCATTCACTTCTATTCTATAGACACAAAACCAATGCAAGTCAATGGGTACCGCCGTCGTTCGGTTACCAAGTATCTAAAAAAGTAATAAATATAAATAAATATTTATTACTAAATATCTTCTTTTGTGTTCAGCGAGGAAAAAAGCCATACAGGTTTGAAATGACAAGAGGGTGAGTAAAGTTTGACAGAATTTTCATTTGTGGGTGAACTATCCCTTTAATATAATAAAAATATAGATTTTGGTACTTCTATTCATGGTTAAAAACAAATTTTTGATATATTAAGTACAAAATTAGTGCATGAAAATAAAGCACATTAAATACATTTAAGTGTATAATAGTTCCCTTTTTTCACCGGAGTTTTAATATATTTACTTTGTATTTTCATAGCCAGCAGGAGGCAGTAGAACTCCACACACATCCTCTTCAAAAGTCACTTTCTCCCCACAATTTAAATAAACGCAGGAGATTACTATAAGCATTTCCCAAACCAGTCTTCCTTTTACCACATCATCACTGTCTGAAGACAGTCCCAGCAGGGGGCAGTAGAGTTCCGTGAATCTCACGATATACATGTCTTTGTTTCTTCAGTCACCCTGAGTTGAGTTTTGGCGGCGCTGCATGTGGTCCTCAGAGACTTGAGCCTCTAAAGCCTCTTTCTAAATCATGTCTCTGTATCCCTCCTTAACCCCAGCATGCTCCCAGAACAAGGCCTTGCTTTTCCAATTTGAGAGAATGCCACAGAGCAAGCATGTGGGAGAGTGGAGCTAAACTAACCTTTCGCTGTAGATTAGGGTGCTGTCTGAATGTCAGAGGGGCAGTGTGGGGACAGACGGAACATATTTCCCTAAAACAATGGATGGGATAGATTACACAAAATGGCTGACATCCAGGATAGCCATGGTTGGTGGCACTGGATAAGGGGAAACATGGGAATAAAATCTGATGATACTCAGAGAGGGTTTAAAATTGTGCCGTGTAGGTCCACTAAAGTCATGTACGAAACTCTTAATGCCACGGATGAATGAACGCCAAACATCTGGAGCAGGGGCGGCTGGCGAGGAGTTTTTGCATTCGGTTACAATCTAAACATTGATCCGCGTGCCACCTATTATGGATTTTGCTTTGATGTATCACACACATACATTTTCAGCCCACTTCTAATAAAGGCAGATCCCAAATATCTATCCATAACTTAATCCCCTAGTGTTGCAGTGTTGCTGAAGAATAACTGCCTGTTCACTCTAAAAATAACTAAAAGATAAAGTTTTTAAAAAATCTTATTTTAAGAGAATAGCACAGTCCACACCACATCAATAAAGAGGAATATAGTTTGGAGCACTTTCAGAATGTTTTTGTTTGTTTGTTTGTTTGTTTTTATTTTGATAAATAATAACAGCCAATCAAAATCCAAGGGCTTGCACATTTATAATGTGCACGCACGGCTTAGAATAAAAAGTCATCGTCTGTTGGTGTGGATGCTAATATAGTAATCTTACAGTTATCATTCTTCGTGTGAACAGACCTTAAGAATATGCTTGTCCAAGAAAGAAAATAGGTGGAGCAATAAATTTGATGTCATGTTCATTTGTACATGTAAATTGAGCGAAAAGGGTGAACGTCATCACAAATCAAAAGATTTTTAAAGAACAAACCTTTTTCAAATGTTTGTTGTCGAACAGCTTATCAATGCACTTTTTATGGTATATCTTTATTTTGAGAGGACAGTAATGAGAGACAGAAAGCAATAGGGGTAGAGAGCGGGCAGCAGGATAGGGGAAAAACATGAACCGGGACTCAAACTTGGGTCGTCCAAAGCGTAGTTGCACTGCGTGTCTAGAGCCGTGGCCACAACCAGTTTATTAACTAATTAATGTAAAATAAAAATAACTGAACAAACATAAAACTCTCTTGGAATAATATGTAAATATTTTAATGATGTCACAAACCACCCATCTATGCCCCTCCCTGTCTTTATAACTCGTCCCACAGCAGCTGACACTGCTGGCTGCTTCAGAATCTGTATAGCCTACACTGTAGAAGTGTCTCAAGCGAGGAGAAAATTTGAAGAAGGGGTTTGATTAATGAGATCACGGCGAGAGCGATGAAATACTGATGGGAATGGATGAGAGTGCTATTAAACACTGCATCTCTGGAGTCGAGCAGTCATAGCTCCACAGAGCCAACTTTTCGAGCAGCTCTAAAAGGAAAGCAGGTCAAGGTAGAAGCGTATGAGGGAGTTCCGCACGGCACCCCTGAGGATGTTAAGTGGGAGAGCCTGTGAAAGGGATCGGATGAACCTGGGTGCCCGGGTCTGTCCTACGCTTTATCCCTCCCTTTTCTTGTGTCAGTCAGCCTCTCTGGGGGTGAGGAGGGATTGGGGCTAGAGAGCAGATGCAGACAAGAGTTCTGTCCCATGGCAGGCATAGTCACACAGGAGTAAATCTGTTCTGATCCAGGGGCTGTGTAGCTACAACCTTTATCTCTTGAGTCCAGTCCAGAGAGAATGAAGAGGAACAAGACAGAAAGAGAGAGAGAGAGAGAGAGAGAGAGAGAGAGACTTAGAGAGAGTAAGACAGATTAGTTGGTACTTAGCTCTGAATTCAAATCAGTCTGGCATGTGTGAGACCCAGATGACGTGAGAACAGTGAACATGAGGCTGAGCTGATGGATACTGTATCTCACTGTGCATCACACCCAGCACACACACAGTCTCTCTGTGCAGTCTCTCCATCAGTCTACAATAAATCATTATGTAGTCTAAATGAATTCCAGTTAATGAGGCAATGTACTGCTCAAAATTAGTGGCGTATTCAACAGTCAACAGTTGAATGCATGTTTTCATGCTTGTTTTTCTTTATATTAATTTATAGAGAAATATAAGATATAATCCGTCTTTAAAATTCGTAACAAAATCAAAACATTTTAATGAATTTTCCCTATGCTGAATTTAATTGCCTAAATTGGCAAAGCTGGAACTGTTGAAGAAGTATCCCAGGTGGCACCTCATGAAGTTTGTTTAGAGACCATTAAGCACTCAAAGCTGTTAAAGGCACTTTTTAAAATCTTAAATATTTAAAGGAATAGTGCACCTTCAAAATGAAAATGTCATTATTTACTTGTTCTCTTGTCATTTCAAATCTGTATGAATTTCTTCTGCAGAACATAAAAGAAGATAGATATTTAAAAAAATGTTGGTAACAGAAATATGTTGGTCCCTTTTGACTTGCATTGGTTTTGTGTCCATACTATAAAAATCAATGAGGACCAATGGTATTTGGTTACCAATTTTTTTCAAAATATCTTCTTTTGTGTTTTGCAGAAGAAAGAAAATCACACAGGTTTAAAAAGCCAACAGGGTGAGTAAATCATGACAGAATTTTCATTTTGAAGGTGAACTATTCCTTTAAAGTCCCCCTGCGGTCAAAATCAAGTTTTTAATGTTGTTTATATGTCTATGTGGTGTTTTTAATATGCTTTAAGATAAACCATGTGCAAATTCGTTATTTTAAACCATTGGTGAGTATTTTTTTCCATAAAACTGCAGTTTACCAAAGTTTGGAACTGCCTCTGTTTACGACATCATAACCCTCTAACCCAGTGGTTTTCAAACTTTTTAAAGAGCGACCCTTAAAAAAAGAGAAAGATTAGGCGACCCACCTGTCTCTTTCTATATATAATATAATATATAATTACGTGTGCGCGCGTTTCAGTATATACAGTATATACTGTATATACTGTACATATATATATATCACGGAGCGAGACCGGAGTAGCTAATGAGTATGTGTGTGTGCGCGTGTCTGTCTGTTTATACAACTTACTTAATGAGAAGGGTGGGCCTGCTTATTTTGCATAATCTGTTCCCAAGATGGTTCGCAGGACGAAAGGGCAACACGCATGTCCGGAGAAGCATCCAGTTTGTTTCGCTGTCTCGTCTTCATTTTGGTCAAAATGGAAAATCCTGTTTCACACATATAGGTGGTTGTGAAGGGTAGTAGCAATAAAATGCTTGCTTTGCTCAGCATGGGATGCATTTCCTATCCAGAACAACGACAGTTTTGCTGTTTTGAGATGAGTTTTCAACGTGCTGTCACAAGTAAGCTGAAGCATTTCTGATTGTTCTTCAGAGGTTAAATTCAGTTTAGCAATTGATTCTGGAGTTTCAAAGTCAAAGGGATTTTTCACCCACTCCTTGTCTTTTAATTCACCAAACTTCTCCTTGGGAAAGTAGCGACAGAAACTGTCCGTCAGTGCATCCAGATGTGACTGAATGAGACGTGTTAGACTTGCGACCAATTTCTTGCAAACATAATTTTCTTCAATGTGTCTCATCATTGTCGGAAACATATAGTAGCTTGCGGTTTTGAGTCGCAGCTGCCAGAGTTCGAGTGATTTCTGGAAAGCCTGAATTTGTTCGCAGTGTCTGAAAATATTGTCCTACCGTCCTTGCAGTTTTAGATTCAGTTTGTTTAGAACAGAAAATATGTCGGCAAGATAAGACAGGGTTAAAAGCCATTTCTCATCGCGGAATGAGCTTGCAAGAGGTGACCGTTTCTCAGTAAGAAAAGAATGTATTTCATCCCTCAACTCGTACACTCGGCTGACCACCCTTCCCTTTGACAACCATCTCACATCTGTATGAAAGAGTAAATGTTTGTGCTCGGCTCCCATTTCAGTACACAAGGCCTCGAAAAGTCGGCTATAAAGAGCACTGCCTTTAATAAAGTTCACAACTTTGACAATGTCTTTCATCACTACTTCAAGTTCCGGTGGGATTCCTTTTGATGCTAAAGCTTCCCGATGAATGAAACAATGATTCCAAACAATGTTCTGTCCTGCTGCATCCTTAATTCTTCTGACAACTCCGCTATGTTTTTCAGTCATGTTGGCCGCTCCGTCGCTGCTGATGCCTTTGCAGTTAGCCCAATCCAGACCGCATTTAGTCATGAAAGCATTTACCTCTTCAAAAATACGAGCTCCTGACGTGCTAGAAGGTAGCGTTAGGCAGCACAAAAGATCTTCAACGAATTCTCCTTGCCAAATGTAACGAACATAAACCAGTAACGTATCACTTGATGAAACATCAGTGCTTTCGTCCAGCTGAATAGCAAAATCTTTTGCTGACTTCAGTCTCTCTATAAGCTGGTTTTCCAAATTTTGCGCAATATCCCCAATTCGACGTGACACCGTATTGTCACTAAGAGGAATTAGTTTTAGCTTTTCAGATGCCTTTTCATCCAGAATTGTATTAACTATGTCTTATGCAGCAGGCAGTATTAATCTCTCTGCAATTGTATGTGGCGCTTTTTCTTTGGCAATACGATATGAAACTTTATACGATGCCAGGTGCAATTTGTGATTGTGTGTTATACTTCTGTTGAGTACCTGAGCTGATGACTGAATTTCTTGAGCCTTCCTCTGAAAAAAAGCCAATGGTTTGTCCGCCAGGTCGGCATGACGCGTATTTAAATGTCTTTCCAGCTTCGCTGGCTTCAAACTTTCATTTGCCAACTTTTCCCTACATATTACACACATTGGTATGGCAGCATGGTATGCGTCAGAACAGTTGACAAACCCAAACTTTAAGAAGTCATCTTTAAATGGCCTTGCTGTGGATGTCTGCTTTTTCTTTGCTGGGACATAACTGCCATGTTGTTCCTCTGCATCACCTTCGCGGTCTTTTGTGCTGACCTCCGCTTCTGGAGGCAAGGATGGACGGCTGACGGCATTTTCAGCTTCTTCATTTGAAGAGTTTTCGCTCCCAGGCCCTCTTTTTCTTGTGAAAAAATCATAAATGATATTTTTTGGCTTTGGCTTGCTCATGTTCAGCATAAAGATGGGTGTCACGGTACTGAAGCCTTTGCATCATCTCACAGGGAGAAAGAAAAATGGCTGCGTCAACGACACTGCGTACAATTTACGTGGGTCAGGTGACACAGTGATGGATTTATGGACTTATTTTGCATGTATTCAAATCATTTTTAAGTGTGTTTCTGTTCAAAATTCTTGTTATTGTTATTATTGTATAATAAAATTGAATTAATTATTTTACTAACATTTTTCTTAAATCATCCTGGTGACCCATTTTTTAATTTGCGCGACCCAGGGTTTGAAAACCACTGCTCTAACCAATCACGTGAACAGATTTGAGCAATAGATAAGGATGTTGCATAGACTCGACACAGAAACGGTCGCTGCTGTTTCAGCTCTGCTTCTGCAACACGGGCATGCATTACTCACATGTCGAATGAGGCATGTACCTATAATCAATGGTCAGAGCTCACATGATTGAATAGAGGCGGGGACTAATTTGCATATTCATGAATCCGCATATACTAAATGAAGCTAGGGTGTAGAGCAGTGGCGATCCGTGACTCCTCTTCAGGGGACGCAGTAATGCGAAGCTCGGCAAAACATGTATTTAGCCCGTCATGTGTGTGTCGCGTCATGTCAAAATACATGCCTGCTGCAGACGCATCGAAAGGGTTTTTAATAAAAGAGACACTTGCGTTTGCTAGATACTCGCTTAGTCTCATGTGTAATCAGAGTTAAGTGTTAACGCAGTGTCTTCTGAACACGAGCGTCTCTTTTATCATAAACCCTTTCGACGCACCTGCAGCAAGCACATATTTTGACGTGATGCGTGATGCACATAGGTTCACGTGAAGCGCTGAACATGCATTTTGGGTTCCTGCTTCCCCTGAAGAGGAGGCACCGATCGTCACTGGTGTAGAGTTATATTCAAGTCATTTTAAGACATGAAGAAATTATCACAGGAAAAAACTTTTTTAATGCTTAAAGATTAGTTTGAGATAAAATTATCAAATGCAGTGGGACTTTAAAGACTTCTTAAACACTGCCACCCAATATTCCATTATCATATATCAGCTTTCTTTCTAGTCCCATCAATTTTGTGTTTATGTTACATATAAGAACATAATAAAGTCTCAATTCGTCTTCCCAGAACCCCTCTTTCTGTGAAAATGACACGAATAATATTTAATGTCATATTTATATTACACCAACTCACAAAACATACTCATACATCAAATGAAAGCTCTCACTCTCAAGAATATCACTGTATATTTCACTGATCTAACAGTTTATAGTAACATAACATAGAATACATTTCCAATTATTGTCTAATTGTTTTGAACAATTTTATTTGTTGAACGTTTTTATTGTGTGTTTCATCCATTTTGACATTGTTTAACTCTGGTTTTAATTTGTGTTTTAATATTTAATATAACAAAAGTAACATTACATAATTAGTAGATGTGTCTAAATATTTCACTGAACTTGACGTACTGTAAAAGTGGATGGCTGTCTCCTGTCAAAACGATTGAAAGTGTATGCAGTACTGTTACTTTTTACTGGTTTAGCAACACCTTTGTAGGATGACATGCCAACTTATAATTGCAGGGAGAGAGGACACAGTCTTCTCTATGTGTGCAATTTAAGTAGAAAGCATTAACTAACACCTCAGGTTCTCAAATTTGTTCATGAATGCTAAACTTATACCATGAAATTAACTCTGTCCTTCACCCAAACCAAACCCCAAGTCATAAACTCCAACATTAACCAAAGCAATATTGCACTACATCTGCCAAAAAACGTCATTGCACATTCCCCCAAGTGCGACCGCTGTGGTCTCTGAAACCTGGCCCAGGCTATATACTCTCCAGGATTACATCTGGAGGTTTAAGCCATGCTTTGAGGACTTGGTGTGCAAGCGAGGGTGCTAGGTGGTTCCCTGGCGGCTCACAAGGGCCACTGGCTCCAATGGGAGGATGACTCACATGGCTGGCAAAGTCCTGGGTCTTCTCAAGCAGATCTTCAGAATTCAAGCCAGTGGAAAGAGCTAAACCCTCCACAAGCCTCCCATGCTTTCAAGAGGAAACAAATCCTTTGAAAACACAGCCAACTTGATTTGTAGCTTTTTCGGTTAGATGTCAAAAGCCAAGACAATAACATGACAGACTTTTTCTTTGAGAGTGAAATTTGGAAGCAGAAAATTAAACGACGGTCTTGTGGCCACTGGAAACGATCTGAAATTATTATCTGGAAGGAAGTCTAGAGATGTACTAAGAGGTTCCAGCCAATGGTCTTTTTAAGATCATTTGTAGAACTTCAAATAATGGAATAACATGCATCATGTGGTATCTATGTCTGCTCATTACTGACATCTCTTCCCTCTTGGTTTAGTTCGTACAGTTTTACTCAAATTACACATATGAAGTCACGCAACGGAGAAGAAACATTATGATGGGTCCTCATTCATATAATTGAAGTTTTTTAAACAACATTTGATTATTTGTGGTCACACAGACATGAACAAAAGTACGTTTTTAAAGGCACTTTGCTCTTTAGCCATAACCTTTCTCACAATATAGCACTGCCTCGCATACTATATATCGTAATGAAAGAAAAGTTACTATTAGTAATATTAATCACAAATATTCACAAATTGTGTTATGATCATGTGTACATATTAACATTTATTTAGAATATTCATTATATTTTGTCAGGAGGCTCAAGAGCCTTGTTAGCATACTGTTTTATCATATGACTGATGTCTGTGACCTCATAGGTAGAACAAGGCTTTTGTTCCACCCCGTTTCATTGTGATGATAAAGAAGACGGCGTGTGTCACCACTCCCTCCTTTGTTAATATTATTCATGACATTTACTAAAAGTTATGCATTTCTCCTTCAACAAACGATTTCCCTGCTGATCTGTCTATGTTTACATAATTTCATCACAATGTAGAGACACCATTGAAAGTCTTAGGTGGAAATGAGTTCACGCACCATTCAGAATTGAGTTGGGAAAAATAGCTCTTCGAAAGTTTAACAGAACCCCCCAGGCTGGGTTTGTGAGTGGTTTGCTCTAGGGGAAGCTCAGTCATGAGTGAATGACAAGGCCTGGACAGCTCCATTAGGAAAACAGATGGTGGGGGAGTGGAGACGGGGCTGTGTAACAAATGTAATATTGTTTGAATGCAGGAGGCCGCAGGACCTGCTCACAGCTTGAGCACTTGGCTGGAACTCAAACCGTACAGTTTGGCCAGCAAGCAGGCGGTGGACAGTCGGTAACCAGCCGAGCCGCAGGTTGACTCTCACGATCGGTAACCGACTTTCCACTTCACGAATCAGGTGGTTAGAGAGGGTAACTGTGCACGGCCAGCTGTCTTTAGGGCCCTACAAAAAGAAGAACGTTAGAAGGAGGAGAAAGCCTTCAGGCACTGCCTTCATTTAAATGAGATTGTCAAAGATGACATCTGGTGGAGGAGAGGCCACCTCCCATTTCCCTTGTGTCGTCTCTTATCTCTGTATCAGGAAAAATAGATATCGGCTCCCTACATCCTTCTGTTCCTGAGGCAGTGTACCTTAAGTGATGTCTTATGGCAATGTTCAATTTTCTAGCATGTCAAACTAGCTAAGAGACAAATGATGACTGCAGGTGTATAGCTAAGACATGGAGGCTTTAGGTCATTTATAGGTAAAATGGTCTTTTTCATTAGTTTAAATGAGAATTGTGTTTCTTTGCTGGTAAAATACTGTTTTGTTTATGCTTCCCAAGCAGCCCTACGTGTTTAACCAATTAATGAAACATGTAAGTAAAAAAAGTAAATTACACACACATATAATTTTATGTTTTTTTTCTGGCAACCCAGCTGCCAAATTTCCGTTTTGAAGTTATTTTTTACAGTGAATGGCGGGGGAATGTTCAAAAAGCCTGTCTGAAAATAGTAATAAAGTCAAAGCACATTGTAAAATAAACCTTAAATCTGGAAAGGACAAAAAGGTGTTTCTTAATCTATTAATGCAAACATCACCCAACAACAGGGAATGGTCTCGCATCTGTTAATGACCAAAACCAAGCGCAACATCATGCTAGTGCTACATAAAGATAAAAACAATGATTAATACTGCCACCGTTCGCATGTGAAAAAAAAGACACAAATACGTGGCCTTATAGACTAGACATTCACAGAAACAATGACGACATGCTCTAAAATACTTAAAAAGGTTATATTTGTGGTTTCAAACATGACTGAGGCCTAATCTTGGCTCTTCTTAGATACTCTGACTGTGTGAAGGAGATTGAGGACAGCCCCAGATCACAATGCCAGGAGAAATTCAGCCAAGTCCTTCAAAACTGGCCCATCAGGCACAAGACACCTCGCTGGCTCATGAGATCCAAAAATGTGTCTGCACATTTGTATTTAATCATTTTCTGCGCAGATCCCAAAGGAAACATCAGCTGACATTTAACGCATCATCAAAAACAATCACGATGCAGAATATTCATTATATTGATTCTGAAGAGAAAAAAACGTGCAGATAAAAGTCACTCACTAATGCCGCTTTTGTGATCTTTCGATCTGGCCCTGTTGCGAATGGATCATAAGTGCTTCTCCATGCTACTTTGAGTATTGAGAACAACGTCAAATTTGGGAAATTCTGGAAAATGTGGTCACTTATGTAAAGCCTGTGCTGCTCAATTCTAAAGTCACTGTCCAACTAAACCACTCTGGAGCCCGTGGAGGTTTTCTATTGGTCATATCGTGGTTTGACATAAACCAACCCCATTAGTGGTTTTATGTGTGCTGTGTCAACTTCATATGTCATGTTACACTGCACTCTCACTTGGGGATTGAGGGAAAAATTTTCAGACTTTCCAATTGAAAATCGATGAAAGAAAAATAATGGGGCAACGAAAAATCTACACCGCATCTTCAACGTAATGAAACGGATGCAGACACAAAACCCGTTTACCATTACTGATCCACCCATGTGCCTCTCTCACCTCTTCTTTCACTGGTCAGACTGTAGGTGTATTGATTTGTGATCTCTGAAAAGGCAGAGTTGTATTCTGGGTGGCATGGGTGTAAATCCGGGGGGGGGGGTGGTTGGGGGGACGGAGCGGACACGTCCCCCTCCATCCGAGGGTTGTCTCCCCAAAATCAATAAAACTTGCACTGTCTATTGTGCTAAATATATCTATGTATACCTAAACTAATTGTGTAATTAGAAAAAAATACAAATGCAAAAAATGCGTTTTAAGTTTAGAAACAGTTCCCCCTCCCCTGCCTCACAGTGGTTTGGCCAACTGCTTTCCTGTAGCTCAGTGGTAAGAGCACGGCACTAACAACGCCAAGGTCGTGGGTTTGATCCCAGGGGATTGCACATACTTAGAAACAAATGTATAGTACAATGCAATGTAAGTCGCTTTGGATAAAAGAGTCTGCCAAATCCGTAAATGTAAACTGCCTGCTCTCCCCGTTCATCTCACCTGTGCAACACATTAGTCAAGTCAGGTATGCGGCTCAGTTCATCAGTGGTTGTTGAACTCTAGTAAGAAGGCTATTTTATTCAGTTGAGGCAAAAAATGCTGATTACTGATGTATTTTTCGATGAATCTGCCAAGTTAGCGATTAAAACGTTACTTAGCTAGTTAACGTTAGCTTGTTACATAGGACGTCACACACTGCAACTAACATGCCAAAGCCGTTTCCCATGCATTGTTTTATTTGTGGCGAACTGGCATGATGTTAACATTAACGGCCACAATTAGCCACCGATCCTTGCCATTCAGGTCCCGTGTCACACACAGTCGCGCACATACCGATGACAATTTTGTGACTTTGGCACTATATTTGGCGAATTTCAGAACCCTTTGGTCCACAAAAGGTGCACAGCTTTCATTCAGTTGGAAAAGGTCGTTTTCTCAGCATCTATTTTGTGCAATGTGTGCGCGGCGGATTTCAGTTGACTGAAACTCGGGCGATTCATCAACGAGTACAACACAGAATTTAAGCATCTGTCACTGTTACTGACTGTTTGGGTCCTTGAACATGAACATAGTACATCTATGCACATAGTTTGTTGGCGGAGGCAGTGCACTACATGGGAAAATAACCACCACTCTTTAATGTAGATGTAAATCAGGATAACATTTTAAAAGTGTTTAAGTGTATAAAGAGTGACTCATTGTTAACATGTAGTATCATGGTTAGAGTGTTTTTATATTTCCTGTCTTGACAACAGAGACAAAAAAAAATGTTTATGACGTGTTCAAAGTTCAGTTATAATATGACTGCAAGTCTGCATGATAAACATATGAACCTAATGCATATTGTCGCTTTTAAGTACAATTTTGACTGTATTATTTGTGTCACCTTCAAAAATTGGTCTTGAGACTTGAAATTACACTTTGCTACAATATAAAGTAGTGAGTGTACAGCTTGTATAACAGTGTAAATGTGCCCCCCCCAAAATAACTCAATACACAGCCATTAATGTCTAAACCGCTGGCAACAAAAGTGAATTGGGCCCAATTAGCCATTTTCCCTCCCCGGTGTCATGTGATTCTTTAGTGTTACGAGGTCTCAGGTGTAAATGGGAAGCAGGTGTGTTAAATTTGGTGTTATCGCTCTCACTCTCTCATACTGGTCACTGGAAGTTCAACATGGCACCTCATGGCAAAGAACTCTCTGACGATCTGAAAAAAAGAATTGTTGCTCTACATAAAGATGGCCTAGGCTATAAACTTATATGGTTCAAATGGTGTCAAGCGTGTGTGGCGGCAACCAGATGAGGAGTACAAAGACAAGTGTGTCTTGCCTACAGTCAAGCATGGTGGTGGGAGTGTCATGGTCTGGGGCTGCATGAGTGCTGCCGGCACTGGAGAGCTACAGTTCATTGAGGGAACCATGAATGCCAACATGTACTGTGACATACTGAAGCAGAGCATGATCCCCTCCCTTCGGAGACTGGGCCGCAGGGCAGTATTCCAACATGATAATGACCCCAAAAGAAGCTGAGGGTAAAGGTGATGGACTGGCCAAGCATGTCTCCAGACCTAAAGCCTATTGAGCATCTGTGGGGAATCCTCAAACGGAAGGTGGAGGAACATCCACCAGATCCGTGATGTCTTCATGGAGGAGTGGAAGAAGACTTCAGTGGCAACCTGTGAAGCTCTGGTGAACTCCATGCCCAAGAGGGTTAAGGCAGTGCTGGAAAATAATGGTGACCACAAAAAATATTGACACTTTGGGCCCAAATTGGACATTTTCACTTAGGGGTGTACTAACTATTGTTGCCAGCGGTTTAATGGCTGTGTGTTGAGTTATTTTGAGAGGACAGCAAATTTACACTGTTATACAAGCTGTACACTCACTACTTTACATTGTAGCAAAGTGTCATTTCTTCAGTGTTGTCATATGAAAAGATATAATAAAATATTTACAAAAATGTGAGGGGTGAACTCACTTCTGTGAGATACTGTATGATTTCTACACAACTGCCATATATCAGCAAGCAGCTCTGCCTTATTTTCCATCCCTGCATCCAGCCCACCGTTCGGTGACTTTAACTAAGCGTCTCACCTTGTTTTGTTTGCCTCTAGCAACATCTCACATTGAAAAGAGACTCCTGTTCACAAACACACCAAAGTGTTAATGAGTTCTTAAAATCACTAGCTCAGACCTGAGGCTGGGATTGAAGAGGCTGACAGGTACATGATGGAAACCAGGTGTGTGTGTGTGTATGTGTAGGTGTAGGTGTTACAGAATCGCTCTGCTATAAATTATACTGTTTATAAAGAACATATTTCTCTTACCAGCACTCTTAGTTTACATTATCTGTCTGTACTGTGAAACACTGAATATTCATATATACAGAATTTTTATCAGACAGAGTGGGTAGAAGCCTGTGGCTGTATAGCTGTGGAGTGGTGAAGGTCATATGCATAAGTTTGACCTTTGACCTGGAGTGCCCTCCAGCGCTTCACCATTAATATTCTCAATCTGACTGGGCTGGAAGTTATTCATTTGAGGTTCTCCAGAGAATGCGGACAGAGAAACAAAACATTCTGATTATTTTGTGATGGAAAATAATCACAGCACATAAACACACAAGGTTTTCATCAGGCCATCTTTTTATGTTATACATATTTGTGTAAACAAGGCTGGCAGATATAGAGAGAGAAAGGGCAAAATGCATTGGTTTAGACATTTTATTTACAGTAGACATTTATGTTTCTGTAATCAGATGTGCATTCATTCTGAGATGTCTGTGTGGTCACTGCTGTAAGCTATCTGACCTCTGATCCTATCTTCTTGTTGACGCTTCTCATTGCTCTTGACCTTCATGTAAAATAGAGTATCTTGCCAATCAGAACAGTCTCACAATCAATGCAGCGCATAAACAATGCCACGATGATGCTGTCTCATAATATACCTTGTATTGGCCCAAACCTAAAGCAGCATTGAGTGTATTCTTTATGGACATGCTCATGGCAAAATGAGAAAAGAAAATGTTGATTCAAATATGTTTGATTTCAATACCACAGTACAATCAATAAACATGTAAATGGTGAGTATAAGTGGGTTTGAAACAGCATGGTGAATGCATAATGATTATTTTTCCTATTCCTCTATAACGCTGCCAAAAACGCTGTGCACACTATAGCCAGAAAGAGATTTCAATCAATTAGATTAGTAAAATGTGTCTACGAACATAAATTACCCCCATTGACGTCACTGTTACATCCTTAAAACTGCAGTCCTTTGCTCTGGTTTGGTTTCACTTTGGTTTGTGTTTGGCTTCCGGCGTCCCCGCAAGACACTCAAACTGCTCTCAAACACCAGAGTCGTGCTGCAGGGCCACTTGAGGAACTCACACAATGGCAAATGAGTTCCTTCTCTGTGCCCAGGTGAAATAAGTTTAGGACGTAATTGCTGGGCCTGAAAGAGAATGAGAGAGGAAACGTGTGAAACTGAGAGAGAGAAGAAATGAACACGTGCAAAACGAGTGTGAAATATTGTAGAGAAAGAAAGGTGTAGTAATTTGGAAAGAAGGGATGAGGGAGATGGATTATGTGGGGAAAAAAGCAGTAATAGAAAAGGGTTGCTTTGTGAGCTAATCCACTGTTCTCCTCCTGCTCTTGTGCTGATGTGAAACCAATAGTGTTACCCGGGGAGACGCACCATAGCATGAAATACACACAAACACACACACTTTAAAAAGGTGTAGCTGAGACAGCAGCACTGATTCAAATACCACCATTTAATCAGATTCCTAATATACCGCCTGCATCGGCCGGATTTGGTGAATTATTTGGGACTCGATGGCTGGCCCTAGACTGTGTGTGGTTGTTTGCTTGTGTGTGTGTGTAAAGTGCGATTTTTACTACTGCATCAGACCAACGCAGTTTGTCTGACGCAGAAGTAAAAATCCGCCTTAAGAGAGAGAAAGAGTGAGAGAGAAATGATCCAGAGGAGAGAAGTCATAAAACCAATACACAGATGACAACAAATACTTCTTGCTGCATTTTAAATCCATTCATACACAAACTTTAAACTGTATTCATCATTTGTTTCACAATATGTGTTGATATAAGGAAGGATTTTTTCTGTTTAAATATTGTCTTTGCACTTTAAATGTCCTCATGTAGCTTTGGCCTCTTAATGATGATGTAATACTTGACATTTTGTCCATGTCGAAGCAGATAGGAAGCATTCTTTAATTCAGAGATGAATCACGGGGACTGTTGACCAGTATCAAGATGCATTTTTAGAGCTGAACTATTTTTAACTTAAAGGTACAGTTTGTAACAATTTTGCAGTAAAATATCCAAAAACCACTAGGCCAGTGTTATATATTTTGTTCAGCTGAGTACTTATAATATCTCAAATGTTTCCAACTACTTGTAAATCATGAGAAAACCGCCATTCTAAACAGTGACATGGGGCTGTACAGTCGCCTGTCAATGGCGTCACATCTGCGTCACCCTTTGTTACCGCCTTTACTGATGTAAAAACCGCATGACAACAGTGTCGTGGACAATGCGGAAGTAGTGTCTAGCATCTAGCAAGCCACTAGCTTGTTTCGAGCAGTCACTTATTTATGGACCACAATTATATGCAACATTTATAAAACTTCATTACTTTACCTCATCCGCTAACATGATTTCTCGTTCCCGTCTGATTGATGGCCGTCAGCGGTGGAGTTGAAGACAACAGATCCCATCATTCCACGCTCCTTCACAGCGTCATCGAGCTACGGCCTTGTTGTTGTTTTGATTGTGTGCCCTCTAGCGGCGTTTTTTTACAAACTGTAGCTTTAACATGTCCTAAAAACCTAATGGTCATAGCAAAACACTAAAAAACTAAATGCAATCAGGGCTCTATGGTAATTTATGTTTTTAGGAGCACTATTAAAAAATTTAGGAGCACAGTCAAAAATTTAGGATCAAAGAGAAATGAAGTTTTAAAAAGCGAAACATTAATTTGGCACTGTACAGCATGCACCAAGTATGGGAAAGCATGATAAACTAAGCTTAATGGTTATTATTTATTGTACCGGGGGGGGCTGTTGAATGCTTCATTGTGATTGGCTGTGAACATGCTAAGGGTCTGCATTCTACTCCGCTTTTTCGACTCCTGCTCTCGCAGTAGGTGGTTCCCAAACTGTCATTTGGCTGTTGCGGTGCATTACACTTAAAAACAGTTTATTCCTATGACTAAAAATGTCACTTGTTCATTGGTTTACGCGTTTTTGTGCTTAGACACTGCAAGTGCTGCGAGCGTGGATGATGCAAGCATTTTATGATGTTTTATTAACAAAGTTCGGGAGGAGCACGTGCAGATAACTAACCTTGCTGGCTTGCTATGACCAATCTCACCAATCAGATAATTAACCTGGCTGGCTTTACATGACCGATCTCACAAATCAGATAACTAACCCGGCTGGTGTCTTATAACCATTCTCACCAATCATCCTCTTAGCTCGGGAGAAAATCCCTACAAATAGACAAGCAAACTATCCGTCCATTATTATCCGTACTTATTATCTGCGAGGCGAACTCGTGAAATACTGCCCGCGCCAAGTCGAGGCTCTCTGTCTTCTGCAAATAGAACTTACAAGTTGGGCTCAGCTGTCGAACGCCAGGCGATCGCTCAAAGCAACGCCACACAGTAACATTTATCCTGTGTCCGACAAGTGTCAGTTATGCCACACACATGCCCATCCACACGACACCTGATGAAACAAAAAATCACCAAAACACCCTGAAAAACACAAGCAGCAAAAAGCAACCAAGGACAAGAAGAAAAAACACATGAAACATATCAAATCAATTTCTGAGAGTCATTTAATTGATTTAAATTCCTCCATGATCTACATTTCTATGATTTTTCCCTTTCTTTTATCACCGTTCCTCCCTGTTTCTTTCCCTCAGCATTTCTCCCAGGGGGCTTTCAGGCTTTGCCTGGTTGGGGTGGCGACGTACCTTTGTATGCGTCTGCGAATACAATGTGGTTTTAACATCTCTAAACTCGGGAGCGAATCCTAGATGCCGCCAACAAACCCAATTAAGCGCGAGTCAATAGAGAACAAATTAAAAAGCCTCTGGGCTTTAAATGGTGCCAGAAAACGCCGGTCGTATCAAGATGGTCAAGGCCATGAACAAAGACGGAGACGGCCTCGGTTTCTCTGTCCCTGCTAAAGAATCGTGATTAGGCGAGAAGGGTTTAGTGCTCTCTTTCACAGTGAGTTCATTCACACAGGTCTATGAGTCGAACAAAATGGCAGCCATGGGGCGAAAGGCATTGAACATGTTCAGCGAGGTGTGAACGACCACCTCTCAACAGCAACAATAAAGAACAAATAGTGATTGAGAAAGAAACCTCTGAGGAACTTTGACACGGATTAAGAGAAAGGATAAGAAGAAAGATGGTACTCAGTGTCGCTCAAGGAGGATAGATGGCATTTTCAGAAAACACAGTCCTGGGTGAGACAGAGGAATTCTTCGTCAAATATGTGTGTCTATGAGTGTGAATGTTTACTTATATACTTAATAAAGGTATTTTTAAAGTGTAATTTTCAACATCTAAAGACTAAAAGACTTTAACACTGGCCATTCTGAGTTTGGCTAGCTCTGTTCCAAAACCTAGTGAAAAACATACTGCTGTCGATCGTCAATCACATTCTAGCTGAAATTAAACCTTATTACTTACTGATTTAACATTTTCTACATAGACAGCAACTCTGCTCACATATATAAATAGTATACAGATATACAGCCGTGGAAAACATTATTTGAAAAATAATTGAATTTGTTGAATTATTGAATTTCAACAAAATCAAACCTCAGGAGTGACATAAAGTCATCCAACAGCAATGTGAAAGACTGACAGCATGGAAAGACGCATGAAAACTGTGATAAAATCGAGGTTATTACATATTTTTTAAACTTTTCCTAAATACATGAACACATTACTGTATTGCTTAAAAGTGAATATGAACTTCTTTGCAGTATTCGAGGGCAGAAAAAATACAGTGCTTCTGGAATTTTAACCTGCTTCCCCAGTTTTAATTTTTTGCAAATAAAAACAAATAGAAACAATATTTTATGTGAAATTTGGGAGAAATATTTGTAGTAGTTCACAGATTGAAACAAAAATCATAATTTTACAAAAAATAGTAAAATAATTTTGAAATGTTTTTTTTTCAATGGCTGTATATAATTATATTGTGCTTTTAATGTGAAGCGCTGAAAACTTTAATAAGCCTGCATATCGTTATAGAACATACGAATTTGTGTTAAATAGTCAGTTTTACTCGCAATGCATTATAGGAGTGCATAATCAAGCAAACTCAGAGTTTGTCAAAAGTGAGCATTAACTTGCTTATACTTTTTGGACGATGGATACGATCTCTTCAAATGTTTCCTACGAAGGTAGATTTTGGTGAGCTTGCCTTCATTTTCAATCTCAATTATTTGAGATTGCATTCAGTATTTTTGGAAGACTTTCCTCCTACCATCCGTTGTCCACAAACAAGCTTCTTTAATGCAGCATCTTATTCACTTTGATAAAGCCTTCAATGTTCTCACTCAGGAGGAGTGCTGGTAGGTTCTTGCCTCCTAACCTCTTTCAATGGGTTTGGAACTGATTCTATAGCATTTACCCGATCTTTTACCCCCAGGGGATTAAAAATCCCCCCCTCACATTAGTGGCATGAGAACCGTGTAAAGGCAGTGCATTTTCCTCGGCTAAAGATCCTCTCCTGGCGCGAGGTGAAGCGAAGAGGTCTAAACTAATTACGGGACCTGCTTCTCTAAGCCTGGAGCTCACAGAACACAATAGATGCTTCTGCTTTGCCTTCAGTTCGCTCTTTTCCCCACATGCTGCCATAACCACAGCCAACAAAAGATCTCCATTAGAGTAATTAACAGCTAAGTGAAATGCACTCTTGTTTTGTATGTTGAACTAATTTTTTCACCCCACCACCCTTCCTTTCCAACTTTGTTTTTTCTTTGAAGAAAGAAGACCTTTCAGTTTTTGTTTTGGGTTATTCAGCACATTGAAAGCCACCAAGAACACAAACGCAATCCTGTGAAGGATTTCTCCCCTCTCACCACCATCCTGTGGTGCGCTACGTCTCCTCGCAGCGTTTATTATTTATTTGTTATTTTGTCTCTCCGCTACAGAAAAGTAAATACAGTAAATCAGATTGCCATAACAGATTATTAGTCGAGTGGTATCGATGAATCTTAGTCCAAACGGCTGGAGCTTTAGTTGGGATTTGGACTGTGTCTGGACTATCTTTTTTAATCTTGATACAGTTTACAATTAATATAAGGGTGACAGCGCAGGAAAGTATAACCTCACTGACAACAAAAACATTCAAAGTACAAAAAGAGAAGAAAAAATGGGCTTAGAAAGGAGTTTTATCATTGTTTAGAGGAAAGACTTGGCTAACTGTGGAAATGTTTTGATTATTTGTGTCAAACTTTCTGTAAAGGGGAATAAAGAACCCATTTATATGACAGACTGATGTCTCACCTCTATCTCATCTTGAACTTTTGATAGAAAGTGTATCTAGGAACAACATTCAGTTTTATTATTCAACAAGAAATCTTTAACTTAAAGTGATACTTTACCCCCAAATGAAAATTCTGTCATCATTGACTAACCCTCTTGTCATTTCAAACCTTTATGACTTTCTTTCTTCTGCAGAACACAAAAGAACATATTTTGTAGAATGTTTTAACTGGCACCCATTCACTTGCATTGGTTTTGTGTCCATACAATAGAAGTGAATGGGTGCCGGCGCTGTTCAGTTACCAACGTTCTTCAAAATATCTTCTTTTGTGTTCTGCAGAAGAAAGAAAGTCAAACAGGTTTGAAATTGACAAGAGGTAAATGATGACAGAATTCTCATTTTGGGGTGAACCATCTCTTTAACAGTTTAACAGGTACTCTATAAGGTTGAACAACTAGCTCTAATAACAAACACAGCACATATTGAAATAATATGAATGCAAATCACATTGTTATATTTTAATCCACTGCTATGTAAATGTGAACTCTTTGTCTCAGTATGTTCCAATGAACCCAGACCAGGCCCGGTTCCTGCCAGGTGCAGAAGGGCTAGCAGATATCCTGGGTGAGCATATACCCGACCACACATACATAGCCGCAGAAAAAGTAAGAGACCATTTCAAACGTTTTTTTTTTTCTGATAAGAATGTGTTTTGGTAAAATGATCATTTTTGTTTATTTCTGTGAACTGACAACAGTTCTCCCAAATGTCATATAAACATTTTGTACTTATTTGCAGAAAATGAACGGGAGAAAACAGGTCAAAACAACAGAAAAGATGATCCGCTTTTTTAAAACTGAAACATTGAAAATTTTTAAGCAACACAAAACTAATATTTGTACATGTTAGAAAAAGTTGTTTATGTAATAAATAGTTTTATGAAATAACCCTGATTTTTTTTATTAGTTTATTATCATGCTCTAAGTCTTTCATATTGCTGTCACTCTTGAGGTTTGCTTTTGTTGGAATTCAACAAACACTGTGATATATGATTGGAATACATGCAGGATTTAAATGATTTATGATGTTATAAATACAAAAAACACGCATTCATTACAGAAGAATGCAAGATTATTGCCTTTTATATAGTACTTGTGTGCGTTTGATATTATGTAAGGAATAATTGACGACGGGCCGTTCAGTTATTCGAAAGATAATGCACACCCGAGGTGGTAATGCTCCTCGGGTGTGCATTAACTTTCGAATAATTGAACGTACCGGAGTTACCCCGGTTACCACACCACAGGACATTGTTCAAATGTTTCATTTCAATCATGTTATCGTCTTTTAAATGCTGTTGCTGGTAGAACTACTTTCTTGCGCATCTCATTTCAAGCGGCTGTTAGAGCGAACGGACTCGGAAGCTTGAGCCACGTGGTGTGTGTGTGTGAATGAGCGAGCGAGAGACCGCGCGCACACTTGTGTGTTTGCAGTAATATGACAGAAAAGCCAGTGATAATAAATTATTTATTCCTCGTATTGGTTCTACCTTCAGCAGTAAGAAAAAAATCACGCAAACTTTTGAAAGAGTAGGTCTATCAAAATATATTTTTTATCAGTTATAAGCAGCATGAAGAGGAAAACTAACCAGTAAGCTTTTAGTGTTTATTAATGCATTTTGTTTTTTCTATTTAGTTATTTTATTTATTCGATTTCAGTATATGTATTTCTTGTTTTTGAAATGCTTTGTTTATTGAAACGAAACTGCACACGTTTCCATCAACAACCCGTTCTCACTCCCGACTCGTCACATATTTACGCTGGGTCAGCGCCCCACGGCATCACTTTTGAACACGCAGGGTACCCCTTTGGCGTCGTTTTTCGACGAACAGGGAACTGTGTTGCTGTTTTCTAAATGCTCCAGACCGAGATGCGTGCAATTCTTAGCATTTCATAATTATTTATGCTTTTAATATTTTGTAGCACCTAACCCTAACCACTTCTCAGCCATATAAAACACAGCACGCGAATAAAAGTACAGTCACGGGTATTTATTGCACAAACTGACCAAAAGCATTACAAAATATAACAAACAACTCGTTTCTAAGACCTTTTTGCACCAAAGCCGTATGATAACTTTACATGAAGATGCCGTGCGTGTCCGTCGGCACCCATTTAAAGATAAACCGGAACAGCTAGATGCAGTCGGTTGCGGGAGCCAATACCGTTTCACGTTCAAAGCCAACGAAATAACGCGATCGGTCACGAGATACAGGACAGCCAATGGCATCGAAGCTGACGTAACTTCCTCTGGCGGCTAATTTTGAACGTCGTTCTTCACTGGATTTGAGATTTACGGCGGACGGTGATCGCCTTCGCACCTGTTCATCATACAAATCGATCGTTTCGCGTTGGCAGTGTTGGGTGTAACTAGTTACTAAGTAATTAGTTACTGTAATTTAATTACTTTTCCCTTGAAAAAGTAAAGTAAGGGATTACTCTTATTTTTTCTGTGATTTAATTACAGTTACTTTTGATGTAATTAAACTAAATACTTTGTGTAATATATGTGTGTGTAATAGTGGAATTTACATAAAAATTCAGAGTCTAACTTTAAAATCTGTGCTTTAATGTATAATTCTCACATTTGTAATACTTTGGTCAGTTAATAATACTACTTTATGTAGTTTAATATTATTTATTTGAATGAATTAAAAGAGCCCTTTCATGCCTATCCTTGAATCACTTAACTAATCAAGGTTGATATAGGATATAGAAAGTAATTAGTAATAAGTAACTAAATACTTTTTGGAGAGAGTAATTTGTACAGTAATCTAATTACACTATTGAATATGTAATTAGTAACTAGTAATTAATTACTTTTTGAGAGTAACTTACCCAACACTGCGCGTTGGTACCCTTGGAATATCTGTATTTTTGAACGACATTGTGACAGCTTGTATTATGTGTTTTATATTACGATAGATAAATAAACTGTTACATTACTTGCTCAAACTGTCTGAATAGTGTCATGTAAACACAATCATCCTCACCAATAAACTTAAATGAAACCCCGAAACATCATTGCAAATTATATCTAATATACATTTTCATAATGACGGTGAAATTCGCGTGCCCTTCACAAAGGAGTACCCTGCGCGTTCAAAAGTGACGCCGAAGGGCGCTTACCGAGCGTAAATATGTGACGAGTCGGGAGTGAGAATGTGTTTCCATTAGCAGTAAAATTTGACATTATAAACGTCAGATCAAGAGCAGGGTGCTGTGTGAGGTGATGGCCTGTAGGCTACACTATAACCTTTCTGTTATTTAAACTTGGTGAAGTGATATGGAACTGTAATGCGCGCAGTCAGCAGACCTGGAACACCTTCATAGGTGTGCATTTATTTAAAGTTAATGCATACCCATAGAACGTTTGTAAACCAATTGGATTGAAGCATTTAACAGCCCTGTGGCATAATGATGTTTAACACATTAATAAAGCGGTTATGTAAACTTTACATAAATAGAAGCCTATAAAGAAAGCGGGCTAAGAACATTCCCCATCACTGAACGATCACCGACTTCTGTTTAATTTCACAAAAAAATCCTGTTTTAATGAATGAATCTGATTACACTGCACAATGAATTTAACATAATTTCTGCTGTCTGTGAGCGTGCATCGCGCCTAAACTAGACTCTTTTGCACAGTGTTTCCCCACCACATACAGCATGAACAGGTGCTGAGAGCTTCACAAATGTACGCTTAGCTACACACCCTCCTATATCAGCAGAGATGTGGGAGTGTCTGCATATGTGTTTTTGCATGTTATTAGGTGCGGGTGTGAACCAGAACGGCTTTCACGAGAGATATAACCTTTTTCATAAGATGAAAGGTTAATAGGCCACTACCCGGCCTTGCTGTTGGTCTTATTTTACTTGTGGAATTTGGTGAACTGCATGTTTTTCCTCAGCAATGCACAATGCACTGTCAACACTTCAGTCTCTTGTGAAAAGCCCAGCCTGACTGTATGTAAGTACAGAATGCCGATTATTTCATACATAGCATTAGTACCAATAATCAAAGATTTAATCAATGATATCATCTCTGGTACTGGTTTATTTTGATCACAGTTTTCCGCTGTGGAGCATAATTTGACTTGAGAGGTTTCTAGAATGTTGAACTCTACTAGAGAAGTGTTTTGTTTTGTCTGATGTATTGGCCCCTGAGGGGTCTGTGGAAGCCCCACACAGAAATGTGTGTCTGATGTGTTAGAAGGCAAACGTGGTGGAGTGGATACATACCTGCAGGTCCATCAGCGAAATGCCCTGTTCCTAAACACTCCTACTCGAATCGTTGTCAAATCTTCAACCTCTCGCCCGTTTTCTTTCTAACACACATGCACGCACGCACACATGTGTGCAATAAGCCCCAAGAAGCTGTGGTTGTTGGTGAGCTTCACAGGGCTTATTGGTTTTAAAAAGCGGTTATTCCATGTGTAGCAATGTTTCAAAAAATAAAACACACATAAAATGTAATGATATTAATAAAAAATATTATTTTCCTCAGAAACATCAAAGCAACACAAGCAACACAGACACAGCATCATATCATACTTATGTGATGTGGTCAGCTGTATGATTTGTAAGTTTTACAACAGCTTACAACACGGCAACCAATCAGAATCAAGGACTACGACTAACCATTTTAAAATCTACTGTTTTCAACCAAAGACCTATAGATAGGAAAGTAACACCAAAACATCAGAATACCAACCAGTTGTAATTCCATTTGAATTCTGAAGCGAACATTTGATGAAACATTATTAAACTTTACAATATATTTGATTGGGGTGTTAAAAAGTTTTAATATAATATATACAAATTATGAGTATAAAACAATTTTAACTCAAAGCCTTCAAATTACTAAAATGCCCATGTGACAATTTCCTTATGTCACTATTCGCTCTCCCTTGCAGTATAAAATAATAACCAGCTAAATGTTGTATCAGTAACATCGTGTTTTTTTTTATGAAATATGAACCAGTTCATGTTTAGAAGCACAAATATGTTGAAGAGAGATAGCAAGCGTGTTTATAGTTTTGGTGTTTTAATCTCTACCCAGGGACGCCTTTGGCTATTTACTTTTATCTGAGGAGAAAGTTGAACTTTGCTGTTTCGCTCTTTTTTGACATCTCTCCTTTTCTGCATCTTTAACACACACACACACACACACGTGCACGCACGCACGCACACACGCATGCACACACACACACACACACACGCACACACATGCACACACACACCGTGTCCTTCGTTTGTAGAGTTTGACCTTGAAGTTAATGAAACAGTGGTAGGAGGTTCGCCACAGGTTTTCTGCTGTTAAGTGACTGTTTATTTTCATGAATTAACATCTATAGCATTCAATGCCTGAAGGTTTTAAGTAGCCTACAGCAAGACACAGAACATCTCATTCCAGATCAGAACAAGAAACCTAGACAAAAGGGGAAAGACATGGAGTAATTAAAATTTTTAATTTACCCATAATGCTCTATATATGCTTGTTTGTCCAAACCACCCTCAAACAGCCTGAGGTAGCAAGCATACATTAATCGTATTGTTTTACTAAGGCTGTCTTGTTGTATCTGTTGTTTTTCCTAGTAAAACAATTCCCCATGTATTTATATTTTAACCTGGGTCAGTGTTTTGCGTTTATGGCTTCTAATCTCCACTGTGGTAGACTGAGATGCCCTAACAGCTTCCTCTGATATCACTGGCATAAAACAACACACTGTCAGAGTCATGCTGTGGTATTCACCCATTCTCTTTGATGCTCAGGTGACTGCTCACATTAATGCACATTTTCTTTTCCTCTCCTGTCAATGCATCTCATTTCGCATTATAAAATGTATTTAACTTACTTCTAGAGACCCATATATAATATACTGTTAACATGTAAGAGTTAGCATTTAGCTAAATGTTTTACTTCAGAATTCATTGTTACTTAGGGTGACCATACGTGACATTTTTCCTAGACATGTCCTGGCAAGAATTTCAGGAATTTTCGGGTCGCATTTGTCCACCGGCAATGGAATGGTATGGAATTAATAAGTTTAATAAGATTCTTTTTTTTGTCAAAATTGAGTTATTCACATATTCTATGACAACTTATTTAGTTATGTGATGTTTTTTTTCCTTTACATTGTGTGCATGTTGGGACTTTTTCAGAAAACAAAAAAGTTATCTTCAAGACAAATGGAATGCAAATATTTTGAAGCTCAATATCCCCAAACTGCTCAGAATGCAGGGAGAACCTTATAATTTCCAAGGTGGCACAGAGTCAAAAAGACAACATATGCTGGTTGCATATACAGCTTGCTAGTCGCTTCAGCAATGTTTTTTTCAGCAAAGAAGCATAAAAAGAACAGCCCCTGGCTGACATTTTCAACTCTGTGCTTTCAAAAAGTTTAACAAAACAGTTCTCCCAAAAATTAAGACAAAAGATGAGCTATAGAGGGAAGGCATGGCAGTAAATAATACACTTAGGTATACTCTTCAAATATCATCTTTTAAGACTTGAAGGAACAGTTCACCCAAAAATGAAAATGCTGTCATCATTTGTTCTGAGTATACATTTCTTCATTTCTTTCATTGACTACCATAGTAGGATAATTGCTTTATAAACTTCTTTGTTCTGTTTAAAACAAAATGAGATATTTTGAAGGATTTAGGAAAGCATAAAGTTCTGGGCACTTTTAGCTACAATTGTAATTTTTCCAAATGTATTCCTTGTAGTCCTACATTGGTGGCCAAGAACTGTTTGGTTACGAGCATTCTTCCAAATATATTTCTCTGTGTTCATCAGAACAAAGAAATTTACACATATCTGGAACAAATCGAGGGTCGGTAAATAATGACAGAATTTTATTTTTTGGGTGAACTGTCCCTTTAAGAACACACAGTAAGGGGCCCTATTTTAACGATCTAAGCGCATGGTCTAAAGCGCACGGTGCAGGTGCACTCAGGGCGTGTCCAAATCCACCTTTGCTAGTTTAACGACGGGAAAACGGTTGTCGCGCCCGGGCGCATGGTCTAAACGGGCTGTCCCGATTCTCTTAATGAGTAATGGGTGTTTTTGAGGTATAACGTGCAGTAAACCAATCAGAGTCTCATCTCTCATTCCCTTTAAGAGCCAGTTGCGCTTGCGCCATGGCAGATTCACTATTTACATGGCGGAATTTGCAAGAGCAAAGACTGGACGCTTCTCCAGAGAGGAAACGCATCTGCTTTTTTATCTTTATGTACACAATAATAATCTTTTACATTGTACATTTTACATTTATTTTTTATATTTGGCATGTTTGTGTGCTGCTGCGCTTCCCTCTGTGTAATAAGTAAAGTGAAAGCGCGTTGTGACCCGCCCAGAGGCACTTTTTTTACTAACGCGCTCTTTAAAGGAACAATACGGCGTTTTTAGGAGGATCTATTGACGGAAATGCAATATAATATACAAAACTATTTCTTCAGAGGTGTATAAAGACCTTACGTAATGAACCATTATGTTTGTAATACCTTAGAATAAGCTGTTTATATCTACATACAGAGAGAGCGGCCCTACATACATTGAATTCGCCGCCATGTTTTATACAGCAGCCCTAAACAGAAAAACAACTCTACAATGCGCGTTTCCTCTTGCTCTCCGCTGCGGTACCGTGGTGAAACGGATGACGGGAACGCATGTGACCTGCGGATTAAGTAAGGGATAATTCACAGCTAGCCCTGCATCAAAGGGTTTTAATGCACGACGTGGAGGCCAAGAACCACCTGACGCGAAGCGGAGGCGTTAAAGGATTTTAATGCCTCTGCGAAGTGCATTAAAATCATATAACGCATGGCTAGCTGTGGATTATCCCTCTTATACCATGGTCATTTGCCAAGTTAAATATTTTATTGATGTTTACAGTGAAATTTTAGATCAAACAGGTGAAAATTACAGTGATTTTGTCAGTTAAATGTCAAATGTAATCAAACTTACTGGAGCTACCTGTGCGTTAAGTAAGGAATAATTGACGACGGGCCGTTCAATTATCGAAAGTTAATGCACACCCCGAGGTGGTAATCGCATCGTGGCCATTACACCTCGGGTGTGCATTAACTTTTTAACTAATTGAAAGGACTGGAGTCAATTATTCCGCTTATACCACGGTTACCACATCACAAGTAATTTTTCAGGTGTTTTATTTCAAGAGATTTGTTATGTTTGCCGTGCTTATAATGCTACTGTGAGTGGGGCACTATTTTCTCATCCGAAGCCGCCGATAATTCCAAGACGTCATTTTAAAGGCTTGAGAGAGAGCGCGCATACACATGTGATTATAGTAATGACAAAACCCTATGAACAAGTAGGCTTGTCAAAATTTATAAATTACTTTGTTGGTATTTTATAGTTATAAGCATGATGTAAAAAATGGAACAAGTATTCAATCGATGTTTATTTATTCATTTAGTGCCAGCTGCAGTTCTCACAGTTGCATAGAAAGCTCGCAGGTGGTTGTTTAAAGCATTTTCCCCCTCTCTTTCTACCTCTTCAGCAAACTTTTTTTTTGTTTTAAGCCAATCGTTGAACACATTTACTGCCCAAGTTGTTGTCTTTTTGGTGTTTTCTTCGTGTTTTTCACCTTCGATCTTGTCTAGTTGATCTTCAGTGACCGTTTAATGACGTTTGCTAATGCTGGCTGCCTTTGATGTTCGCTTTATTTTTTTTCATCTTCTTTACTGTCAAGTACAGCTTTTGCCCAATTGTCGACATTTTCGTACTTTCCAGAATTATTAAAAGTTATTTCTGGAAATTTGAATCGTCTTCGTTTGTGGTGGACTGTAGATATAAATCCGTTATAACGGTAAAACTTGGCGCAGTGATATCGAACTGTAATTCGGTCGACAGATCTGGAACTACTTCATAGGTGTGCGTTTGACTGAAAAATAATGCACACCTGTAGAACCTTCGGCAGCCAATCAGAATCAAGCATTCCACAGCCCCGTGGTATAAAAGGTTTTAATGCACACCTTCCAGCCAATCAGAATCGAGTATTCAAAAAGACCATGGTATAACTGAAAGTTTATGAAAGGGTAAAACACCCTCTCGCTCGTTCTCCAGTTTCAGCTCCAACGCGCTCTCCCTCTCTCTCTCAAGTATCTGGACGAGTACAATATTAAAGCGGTTCCAGATAAACAATGACACTCAAAACTGCTCCGTCACACAGCTAATATTACAACAACAACTTATCTTGGTATGTTAGTGTTACTCACATACTGATCCTGTCAGGATCTGGGACTATTGGTTCTTGTTTTTTGCCATTAGAGGTCACTGTTTCACCTGTTGTTCACATTAGCGTCATTGTCTTCACCTGTGCCTCATTTCACCCAGTGTATTTAAGTTGCCCTTTGTTCTTTGTCCTGTGCTTGGTGTTTAAAGTCCAGTAGCCTACCGTTCGAGCAGTCACTAACTTTTTCTGGTATGTCTTCAGTCTTAAGTTTCTTTTGATTTGTTTCTTTTTCAACCCTTGGACTTTGTGGATTTTTTTTGTCTTACTTATTGAAGATTTTTTTGGATATACTTTCTCATCCCGATTGGATTACCTTTGTTTACTGGATTGTTTTTGGAACCTTTTTTTTATTAAAAAGAAGAGTCTTATTCACCCCGAGTCCTCTTGTGTGCGTCTCTTTCTGGTGGGTTCATCACTTCCCCTGTGGCTCTGTGGGAGTTAAGTAGTCTCATACACCGGAGACCCGAGTTCAAGCCTCGGCGCTGACAGATCCGAATCACCGAATCAAAGCAACCTCCTCGGGGTGATTTTTAGACGATCTTTCTCTCCAACGTCTCTCTGCTGGAAAGTATCTCCATAGATATCTGTGAGTATATCTGCTAAAAGCCTTAGTACCGCGGGTCCTAAGGCATCTAACAAGCAACACAGGTCCTAGCTCCTGCCTGACTTTTATCCTTCTTTTTAAACTTTTTAAAATCCACAGACCTTTTATTTTATGTAATACATAAGACATCAAAATCTCTTCCCTGCGTCAACATGAGAAAGACATCTTTTTTGTACTGTGGTGGCCACCGTCGTGTTTGGACTGAGCGATTCATGGCAAATCTATAATACAACGCTAGTGGCCGCTGTTAATCAAAAACTACAATGCGCCTGAAAGCGCCTCTTCGTCCTGCGGTGCAACTAACAAAAACACTTGCGCTGCGCCGGGTGTACGATAGGGCAATAAGTCATGTTGGTCACTGTGTGTTGCTTTCTTGACAGCCCATAATTAAATACTTTTGCAGTTATCTCTAATAATCCACTAATAATTCCACACAAGTAAATACTGGTAAAATGTTCAGGGAAACTGAGTCTAAAACAGGACTGGTTTGTGTTTATTGATGTTGTGTTTATGGACTGGGGTAGAAGTAAGTATGATGGGTAATGTCATTTTGTCTGTACAGAAGATGAGAAGGGAAATTTGAAAGGCCCTTTAGAGCTCTGTGTGCTCATAGTTACCCCAGCTGAGCTGCAAACAAAGGATGGGAGAGCTTTTTGCTTGTTTTCGCTCGCTCTCTCTCTCTGTCTTATGATGTTCCTCTCTACTAATTAATTGCTAATGCAAAGAGCAGATAAACCCTCTTTAAATGCATTCAACAGATGAAAGACAGGGATTATGAAGAAAGCTCAGGGATATTAAAGGATGCCTTCTTAATGAAAACTTTCATTTCCCTCTCCTGCAGTCTCTCGGTTAAACTTTTTTCATTCTTCTGTGTTTTCTCTTACTGAGAACAGAGTTTATATGTAAGTGTGTGTGTGTGTGTGTGTGTGTGTGTGTGTGTGTGTGTGTGTGTGTGTGTGTGTGTGCTATTCTTCTCGTCGTGGAACGGTGTGTGTGTCGTGTGCGTCTGTATGTTTTATGTTGGACCCCGCACAGAGAACAGAATACAAACCTTAAGAAATAGAGAAGACAGCGTGAATAAGACAGTGAGAGAGAGAGAGAGAGAGAGAGAGAGAGAGAGAGAGAGAGAGAGAGAGAAATAGAGAGGAGAGAGAAATAGAGAGAGAGAGGAGAGAGAAATAGAGAGAGAGAGAGAGAGTTTAGGGAAATAGAGAGAGAGAAAAATGTTTTTTTTTCAGATTTCAGTCAATCTGAAAAAACTAAAATTACAATTTTCCAGAAAAAAGACAGATTACAGGATAACAGATACACATTCACTCTGGGAAACACCACAACAGAACACACTTTACACTACTATTATCTCGGCCTAAAAATCAGCGCATCAGGAGGTGAATGCACTGAAAGAGAAAGCTACGCAATTTCACCCAAACAGATAGTCCTGTTACAGTTTGGTGAAAAATCTTCGATAGTGTTATTATGCCCATAGCTCTTTATGGCTGTGAGGTCTGGGGTCCACAGTGTCTGACAGGTTACTCCAAATGGGATAAACACCCCATAGAATCCCTGCATGCTGAACTCTGTAGAAACATCTTAAGAGTTCAGAGAAGAACACCAACTAATGCATGCAGGGCTGAAATAGGTAGATACCCCCCGATAAAACACATCCAAAAACATTCCCTCAAATTCTGGACAGACCTTTACTCAAGTTCCCCTAACACACTTCAATATGAAGCACTTAAAACCCAAGAGCTGAGACCTAAAGCCAGTCCCATCTGCCAGCTGGCTCTGAAACTTCAGACCAGCACAACTGAACAAAACCAAATCAGAATAAACCAAATGATCAAGGAAAGTAAAAAGTAATATTTAGACTATTGGGAAAATGAAAGTAAAAACTAAAGTAAACTAGAAAATACTATCTGGCAGATTATCTCCACACTGTTGAATGTAAAACAGAAACTGATCCTTACCAAATACAGACTCAGTGATCACAGTCTGGCCATAGAGAAAGGCATACACAGACAAACATGGCTTCCAAAGGAAGAACGAGTCTGTGCCCACTGTGACACCGGTGAGGTCGAGACAGAGACACACTTTCTCCTTCATTGTGATAAATTTAAAGAGGTGAGAGGGAAACACTTCGACAAAATGTCAACGCTCATGCCAGAGTTTAGCTCTTCAGAAACAGAGCAAATGTAGACGTTACTGGTGGAGAAGAGACACACATCTCAGTGCACACCCTCAGAAACAAACTACTGCATTAATCTGTTATAATCAATGCACATATACACTGTTTACATTTATTCAATTCTCATGTTTCTGCCTAAAATGTACATTTGATATATATATATATTTTCTATATTTCATTTGTTTATTTACATTTTATATTTCATTCTATATTTGATCTCTTACTTAGCACCTTATTTTAATTTTACTCTAATGTTTGTACTTATTGTATGTCTTTTGTTATATGTTCAATGCTTTGGCAATGTTGTAAGAACACGCAATCATGCCAATAAAGTACCATGAAATTGAAAAAATGTTATATTTAGAGAGAGAGAGAGAAAGAACAGACCTTTGATGATAGGCAAGTTTCAAAAATGGCCACAGAATCAAGCGGCAAGACTGAATCGCCCCATGCACCAAATATTACAGTTACCATAGCAACTTCTCTGGTTGGATATGTTATTGAAAGAATGGCGAGGCTGAACATGTCCTCTGTGTTTGATTTGTGAGCTTTGGCTAAAACAGAACTGTGACAGACACTAAACAGAACACAGACACATTGGAAATTCAATCGACAGATGTTATTGGCTTGAGGAAACTTTTTGAAACCCAATAAAAAAACTTCACTCAAACAGACAGCAGCAAAGAGTTTACATTTAAATGAGTTAACATTTCGTGATGATAAGCATTAGATACTTCAGTTCTGGTTTTTAAACAATCTTCAACAATTTTCTATTTGAAATCTTAGCGACTGTAGGAACATTTACTGGCTAGGTTTTATTTCTTCATTCAGTAGTCCTTCCCAGTTGTTTTAATTATAAAGGTTTAATTCACCCTAGACAAGCAACAGTAAGAAAACATTTACTGGCATCACTGTCCATTTAAACAACAGTACTGTGCGCACTTCAATCGAATTATTCTCCGTTTTTAAGCGTGTGCATAAACAAGAACATAAAATAAAATATATATGAATTAAAACAAATTGATATATATACTTTACTGATCATATACATGAATCATTATATATTATACACATTAAATACTATATAAAGTAGTGAGAGATAATGCAAAGACAGACTTCGTGTCTCTAAGTTTTGTAGTCTGAGCGAACAATGTCAAGATTTTCTGCTGTACAGCTACAGCTTCACCATCTGCCAAGATAAAGAACGTCTTCTATAAATGTAACCCCTTTTTACTTCAGCAACCACAGGGACATTAGCTTTGAGTAAAATCCATTCTTCCCTTTACCTGCAGAATATTTTCTGTGCCAATGCCACACAACACAAACACAGCAGATCCACACCCATGCTTAACATTTGGCAAGACACTTAGATGCTTCCTCTTATTTTCTCAAAATGTACTTTAGCTGACTGCAGCCAAATAGTTGCGTTTGTAATTCATCAAGCCACTTGTTTCCTCTGGCTTATCTAAGTGTTGCATTGCACACACCACAACAATAAAAGTAATGCTTCTACACCAACTTTTGGTGTACTCTTTTTTGAGTACCTAAAAATTACAACTAGCCTTTTTTATTTTCAGTGATTGTTTGTGGTCTTACTTTTTGGACCTATTGTCCTGACTTCAGTATTGTTTTACATTTCTTAATGACATTTCAGTCAGTGTTAACCCAATGAAGGAAGCATTTAGATTTCTTTTTATAGTCTTCCCCTGCCCAGTAAGGGTTCATTATGAATTGATCCACAGTGTGCTGCTCAGAGATGCCCATGTTTGTTTGGTCTAAGCAAAACACATTTTTTGTCATTACCTGACAAAGTAATGTCAGGTAATGACACAAACATTTTGTCATTGTCGAGGCTTATTTGAGACAACTGCAACCATGTCTCAATATCTGCAAATGCCACGGTTTTTAGTAAATTATTTATTGCATTTAGTAATAGCAATTCGTATTTGAGTATTTTTTAGATAATTTGTTTCAGAAATTGTTGTGTGTGTGTGTGTGTGTGTGTAAACTATTGTGCACTACTGTGCTGAATTGTTTATTGAAATTAAACATCAGTCCTGTCTGAGACCATAAGTCAAGCCAAATAACAATAAGACTTTAGTCCTATATAAAACACTAACTCTGAATCATGTATACTATAGTCCTGAATACTCAAGAATAGAAAATGAAATATAGCATAAAATTTACTGTAAGTGAAATCACATTTTTCCCTCTTAAGCCGCAGAATGATGAGTGAAGCATGAGTAAGTCAATGTCTCATGTCCGGGAGAGTTAGGGGTGAGATACAGAGCCATAAAACCATAAGTAAGGAAGGTGGAGAGCAAGATGGATGAGGGACAGAACTTTGCCCGTTAATCATGGCTGGATCTGCCTGAAGGGCTAACAGTGGAGAATTCAACAGGTCTAATGACAAACATTGAGTTCTGGACAGTAGCTAGGTCCCCAGAGGCCAATGCAGACCAGAGAGGAGCACCATCACTCACATATGCATCAAGATGCCACAATACACATAACTGTGTCATTTACACAACATTTGCAGTGCCTTATATGAAAGATTACAAATCACTAAATGGAGCTCAAATTGAGAGATGGATTCTATGGACACCAGTAATTTTACATTTAAGTTATTGTCTCAAACTGTGCTCAAATTTGCCAAGACGTAAAAGTCTTAAAAAAGGCTTATAGCCGTCTCTGCACACTGAACTTGGAGAAAGGAGAAATAATTGTAACATTAAGAAAATTATACACTTCAGCTTTAAAAATACGAGAGTATGTGCAGAAGACAAGTACAATTACTTTTAAGTTCCAGGACTCTATTAGGTCTAAATTACCTCCAAATGAGACTGAATAATTTCACTCGCTACATGTACAAAGAGTCCTGACTGGACTGAACAACATGACGTGTGGTTAGCAGGACGCTTTTTGTTCTGAGACTTGTTCGTCTCTTAAAGAAGCGTGTAATTCAGGTTAAGTGCCAGAGAAAAGAAAAGGATTTACCTTGATTAGTCAGTGCTCAGCCATTCATTTAACAGAAAGCACCGGGCACGGACTAATGGGCAACTTCCGTTTTAAATATGGACTGCACATTTTTCTCGTCATGAACTCTGTTTATCATGTCTCGTCATGAACTGTTTATGCCAACAAAAAGGGTCTCCATGTGAGGCTTGAATAAATACACTAGTGTATAGCAAAGACAGAAGTTATCATAGTCGATTTTAGTCTCTGCATTTTGCTTTTCCATTCTTTTTTCTTTGTTCTCCAGAGAGGGCTAATTTATCATAATGTAGAGGCATGAGCTGAATGCCTTCCACCTTTGTGTACCAGTTTCTCTCTGCACTTCCCCGTGCTCTGAGAAACGATGCGAGTGGAAAATGTGGAGAGAGAGTCAATGTTTTCCTTCCATTCGCGGGCAATCCCATTGTCACCTGCAGGTGAACTGATCCCAATGCAGAGAGAGAGAGAGAGAGAGAGAGAGAGAGAGAGAGAGAGAGAGAGAATGCAAAGCTGTGTTGTCCAGGCAGGTGTGTTATATGTGAGAAAGTGTGTGTGAATGCATGTGAATGTAAAGATGGGTGTAAGTAATTTTGAGAGTGTGCTCATGCACAAAAGTGTGTACAGTATGTGTGCCATTGTAGGCGACTTTCGAGGGAACGAGGATCTGGCAGCACTCTCCCCATCATTTCTCACAGTAATAACTCCTGCCAGTGCTGCTGCCAACAGACAGAGAGAGAGAGAGAGAGAGAGAGAGAGAGAGAGAGAGAGAGAGAGAGAGAGAGAGAGAGAGAGAGAGAGAGAGAGAGAGAGAGAGAGAGAGAGAGAGAGAGAAGGAAGGAAGGAAGGTTAGGAAGGAGGTGGAAGTGGAGAGTTTCTTTGTTCACTCTCTAGTTGTTCCAAACCTGTATAAATTTCATTGTTTGGGTGAACATAGAGACAGATATTTGTACGAATACTTGTAACCAAACAGTTCTTGACCACCATTGACTACCATAGTAGGAAAAATTACAATTATTTTCAAAAGTGCCTTGTTTGGTGTCCTACATTCTTCAAAATCTCTTATTTTGTGTTCAACAGAAACAAAACAAAAAAAAAGAAGTTATTTTCCTACTATGGTAGTCAATAGGGTCCAAGTACTGCTCTTATAAGCATTCTTCCAAATATATTTTCTATGTTCATCAGAACAAAGACATACAGATTTGGAACAACTCAAAGGTGAGTAGATGATGACAGAATTTTTATTTTTGGGTGAACTATCCCTTTAATAGCAAAAATTGTTAATCATTACCATTTAAATGAATGAATGATTTTAGCGTCATCTAATGGTGAGGTTCTGAATTTCAACCAACGGCTCACTCAACCCCTCACCTCTACCTTTCGAAGCACTACTGTGGCTGCTCAGAACTGTCGTCGCGTTTTTGTTTCTTTGCTAAAGGAGGTAACGTATTTACGAAAAAAATTTGCTCATTCTAATGTAATAAAAACATAACGCTTTATTATGTAAGGTCTTTATACACCTCTGAAGACACAGTTGTGTATATTATATTGCAATAGATCTAATAGATCCTCCAAAAAACTTAACCTGTAATGAAACAACTATGAAAGCAATCTTGACCACATTTCTTCTGATTTTCTTGTAAAAACTACAAGTACCAAAAAACAGAGTACACGCCATTTAGGTTTTGACGATCCTTTCCAAACAAATCGGCACTTGACTACAAACTATGAAAGAAATGGCAGATCAAGTGTGAAATAGGCACCTTTTGGTCTATAATGGCGCTTGGAACCATCTGGAAAGACCTTGGAAAGCGTTTCCCAGACCTGCTAAAGCTCTCCCGTGCTGGCCTGTAGGAAAAAGATTGATGCATCTCTGTCCTCCTTTCTGGACAATTTGCTCTCAATTGATGTGCAACACCATCTTTTCTCAGCCTACTGGGCTCCTCTTCTTTCTCCTACACTCAAAGAGCTCATTTATCTGTCTTCCCCCCTCTGCCTTTCCTTTATATTTCACCGCTCTTTTGAAAGGTACATTAGAGCGTAGTTGAAAAGGCCCTCATGTTGACATGCACCGGGCCTCATCGAGTCTGACACCTTGCCCATATCGCCGATGTAACTTTAATTGCGTGCTTTGAGATTGGATCGATATGGTGTTTGGAGTAAAGGGTGAGACTGCTGCCATCTGCAGATAAGTGTGGGTCGAATCTTGGCCTGAACCAGCGGATAGGACAGTCTAAATTGAACCTGTCTGTGTATATACACAGTCAACTGTCAACGGCGTTCAAAGACAAGGACTAAACTTACCATGAGATGTACTAACACAGCAGGATCGAGACAGCGACAAAATGTTACTTGGTGGTTAGATAACATGACAATCAGAAATGACAACGATTCAAAATCAGATATCGTATTGCATGCTAAAAAATCATTTAAGCTGCTAGCTTTGTTTTAGAAGAAGGTGATGGGCCAAGCTGGTCACTTAGCCACCATGTTAAAAAATGAATAAAACACCTGGCAGCCTTAAAGTGATAGTTCACCCAAAAATGAAAATTCTGTCATCATTTACTCACCCTCTCGACTTTCTTTCTTCTGCAGAACACAAAAAGTGAAGATATTTCGAAGAATGTTGGTAACCAAACAATGGCTTTGACCCATTGACTTGCATCGTTTTTGTGTCTGTACAAGTGAACGGGTACCGCTATTTTTAGGTGAACTATCCCTTTAAGAATGAACAATCTCCTTCCTCATTCACTTACTGTAAAGAAAAAAGATCTTTTACATTGCTCTTGTGTTCCACAGTGTGGGTTTGGAATGACATGAGGGTGTAATAATGACAGAATTTCATTTTTGGACGAACAACCCCTTTAAGATTAATTTCCCAAAAAGGAACGCTTTAAACCAGCATGCTTGTGAAGATCTTTAGTATTTTTATATCATAACTTGAAGCAATATTTATTATAGTAATGATTCTGAGGGGAACCCAGTGTTACTGCGGGTCATAAAAAACATGCACAACCCTGAAATCACTGTTATAAATAAGAAAATGGGCGAATATTGTAAACCGTGATTAATTACAGCAATATTTGGAATAATAGTTCATCATAAAACATAATATCCCTCTTCAGAAAAAAAGCACTAAATAAATACCACTAAGTCTATCTTGCTATATAGACCTCCGCTTCTCATACTTCTCTGGCTTAAATCTTGCTCAAAGTTAACACAGAACAAACCGTACTTCCTTTAGTTTTCTGTCTTTTCCCGCTTCTCTTCCTCTCCACACATTCCCACTCAATTAAATTTCAGGGCCCCTGATTCCCACGGCCGCCGTTAGTCCTGTACAAACAGCAGATCCTGTTACAGACTGTCCAAATACATATAAGAACCAGCCGATGTGTTTTACATCTTCCTGCTCTGCCTAAGACACAAGCTGTATTTTATGTACAGACCTGAAATCAGCAGCTTTTTGGTTAACTTACGCTGGGCAGTAGAGTAACGAAGACAGACTGGACATAACAGGATCAAAAACACATCTCTACTAAGTGCAAACTGCCGTGGAGGAAACATTTAACAAATGGTTGGAGTTGGAAGTGTTAAATTCAGCTGGATATATTTGCCCCCAGACTGCGGTTTGTCCTTCAAGTACCTACCTTGATCCTATCTGTGCGCTTCGCTCGAAGTCCGTTTATTCTCTCAGGAGCCTAATGACTCCAGCAATAACTGTAAGCGTAACTGTGCGGGCATCCATGCAGTGCCAGAGTAAAGACATTTACCACATGTCACACTAAGAGCGGTCATAAGTAATAGTTTTTTATACCTCTCTTGAGGTGCGTCCGTGTGTCGCGAAGAGGTTACACATTGTTCCATGAACCTGTTTTATCCCAGACAGGCCGCGGTGCCGTGATTGCATTAAATGCTAGCTTGTCCTCTAAAGCACTCCGACGTTTCTGCATTAAGAGTTTCTACCTCATTTGAGCTCAAATGCCTTCATGTCCTTAATTGTGGGTAATAACCCTAACGCACTCCCAACATTAGTGCACCATTTACCATTAAGACAAAATAGATTCATTTATCACTTACAATGTGCGCAGAGCCTTTGAAGAGCTATTTTTCAGCGTGCCGTGGTGGTTTAATGCGAGATTCACAGAGATGTGTTGAGGTAATTAATGCGAAATAAAGGCTGAGGTTTCGCTTCGGTGTACCTCCCCGTGGACATGTTACTGAGCTGGCTCACTGTTATTTATTAGGTGCGATATAGTGATATCGGCCTTTGGTTGGTACTTGAACAATAGCGATGTCAACCTAGCATTTCTCTTTGATGGTTTAGGATGGAGACTTTTTGTATATCAGGAACGTTGTTCCAGGACCAACAACACATGTTGATTCAGAAATACTTCTTACTTGACTTCAAAGCAATACTTCGTCAAACAGTTCAACCTTTCCTGTCTCTTTGTTATTCCCCCTACTCCATCATTTGGAATTTTGGTCACGTTATCAGAAATAAATTCGGCTGACTCCAATGAATTCACAAAGTCAAACTAGCGGATGCCTTTCCAACTGTTTTCTATTCCTAACAAGCTCTCGGGTGTGAAAACAGCCACATCGCTGCATTTCCTTTCAGTACACTAATCAACACTTCCAATTCCCAAAACCGCTGTACCACCTCAAATCTCATAACATTTTACCGAATCTGAATGATACGCTGACAGTCACCTGTGGGGTAGATTAAACTGCTGATTTTTGCCTCTGCTAGGCTGACAGCTGCGCCTAAACGCATGTTCCCGACATCACAGGGAGAAGGACGACAGCAGACTTGTAATCGAGGAGCGGTGCGAGACATTCGTGAGCTTGCGCTGCCAAGGTGAGAAAGAGAGAGCGTTGAACCTCGGCCGATCAACTCTGAGATGAGTACGAGCCTCTAGGACTGAGTTCCATTCTCATTTAGCGGAGAAAAACTTTACATGGATAAATCAAATAAACAAACAGTCCCATGTGTGAGTCGCAATTAGTGAAAAAAATACCTAAACGCGGCTTGAAGCTGCAATCTGTTGCTTTTGCCTTTTGATGTAACTTTTTGCCATCACAGTTTAAAACAAATTTGCTGTTTTTTTTAGATTATATCTCTTTACATGTAAAACATTGAATCATTGAAAAACATTTCCATCTTACAGATCATGGTAAGGTAAGAAGATAGTTTTAAAGACTGATTGTTCATGCACTTAATTAATAACAATCCAATAACGAATAACTTTTTATATTTATAATTTTGTTTATTTTTTATATTTATATTTGCAGTTTTAGGTGGTCTATCTGGAGTCAGGCTGGTCTGGTTTTACAGAGTTTTAGAGACTTGTTTGGTTAGACTTTGACATTTGGTTAGGCATGGCATGAGCTAAATCATCTAGTCAAGACATGAATAGAGGATTCCAATTCTTAATAATTGAGCTGATTTTGTGACAATTGCAGGCCTAAAGAGTTCATTTTACTTTACCCAAAAATGTAAATTCTGTCATTATTCACTAATTTCCTTACCTTCATGTTGTTTCAAACAAGTTTAGTTAGATTCGCTTTGTTGGAACACAAGAAGAGACATTTTGACAAACATAATAAAATAATCACACGGGTTTTAAAAAACATATGGGTAGATGAATAATGACAGACTTTTTAACTTTATTTAAAGTTTTTATTTTATATATTATTTTAAAGATTTTTTAATTAATTAAATAACTTACAAACAGATTTTCTTCAACCTGTGTGTTGCAGTCAACAATGTCCAAAGAAGTGATCTTTCTTCTATTACATGATTGTTGTAGTTGTGGTGTGGTGTGGACTATTCTCTTAAATTTATAATCCTTTTTTCATTGTATCTTTATGTACAAGCTTTCAACCCCAAATTTCCCTTGTCATACAAGGCTCTTCTGTTATTAATGTGTACATAGAATAAAAAACAGTTTGCCTACTCCATCACTACCTTTGACCAGGTTTTTGAAGTGATATATTTTAAATTGGCTGCCAAACATTTGTCACTGATCTGCAGCAAATATTCATTTTCTTGAACAACATTCAAGGGTGTTCATCAATGAGAGCAATCTTAAAAGACATTCATTTTTAAAAGATGATATATAGCTGATCTCTTCAGTATGAAGATGAAAATATCATATTAAATTGCAGATTTAATGAAACAGGCTGAAAATATCTCAGTATATACCTCAATGAATAAGAGCACTTCAATTCTTTTCATAATCATAGCACACGTACAGCATGCTGCCTTTAGAATCCTAATAAAAAGATAATAACACAAAGACTGAACTATAAACTACTCTAAAGTCTATAATACAAAACAAGCTACAGCTATCTGACCTAGCGGTTCTGAAATTTGGAGAACAATCTCCTGTCATTCAAACCACTGAACAAAAGCACACTAACTCACAAAGACTCAAACACATTCCCAACATCTTTAGGGAGCATCGCTGGCTCGTTGCCTGGAAAGGAACGATTCCCCCTCTCCCCGAGGCAAAACCAAACACAGAATCTGCAAATGTACTGTATATACATAAAAAGTCACTCTAGCTTTTGATACTTTCCCCAGCACAAGATCTCAAAGCTTCAACCCAGGACACATTACTTAATTATTTATCTAGGCTTATGCTGCATAATGTATGAGTCTGTGAATTCAGGAATACGTATTTACATAGAAACGCCCTCTAGTCAGAGTTTTGCAACCTAGCTTAAAGAAATGGGTTGATGTGTAGCTGTGAATTGAAACATGGGTTTCGGCAAGGCGCCGTGATCTTTTAAGCACCGCAAATAATATCAGAGAATTCATTCTAGAGCACAAATATTCATGCAAACTCGCATACCTTTGCCCTCATTTAAAACACAGCAAATCAATATGAGTATAGAGATGAAGGTACAGCTGTGAGTGACTTACTATTTAAAGGTGTGTTATTGAGTACAACGCTATTGGCTGTTCACTTTTGACATAGATATTATTTAAGCAGCCATTAAAAGGCAATGCATTAGCTGGCAGGCAGCTGCATGAAAATTGCCTTCAAGCATCAGGACCTGTACCTCAAGGATTATAAACACAAAGCTGTTCTTCAAACCTCAAGCGTAACCGTCTGATGGGAGACCACAAACGATAGAAAACCCTAGAGGAAAATACTATTGCTCTTTCATAGGACACAGACATTTATTTGATAACCAATTTCATCTCGAATTTTTCTTTTAATAATATTCCTTAGAAGAAATACAAATAGACACAAATACCAAACTGTTGACATTCTGTAATTTTGTTTTTGGACTTCTTTGTCCACTTTTGTTTATTGGCTGCGAGCTAAATACTTTTTGGATAGAAGCAGAGCAAACAGTCAGGAGGACAGAGAGAGCAAGAGAGAAATCTTGTCTCTTAACATCTCATGATGGGAAATGAAACCACACACCATATTTCTGATGCTTGCAAATTTCCTGTTCCAAACCCAACTCTGATAAAGGAGACGGTTGGACCTGGTGTTCTGTTGTTAAATATAATCATTCTTCAGCAGGACTTTTAATGATTTCAGAGGCATAAACATGCAATAACTGAAATAGGGGAGTTGCTCTTACAAGCTCGAAAGAAAACTTTCTTTGCAAAACAAGTAATCAACAAGCACTTGAACAGAAGAAAAAAACTGGAAAAATTCTCTTTCCAAAAACATTCTTTAATGAAGAAATTACATGTATTTCACAACAGCGTCCTTCCTATGAAAACTCGTAATCTCTCTGAAAAAATTGTCTCTAATGGTTACTTTCCTCTCCAACAAAAACTATTGATTGTTCAACACTGTAATCGAGTTGCATTGTATTACACTGCAAAACTGTACTATGTGACCTAAAGATAATATTGTAAATTCCACATGCATAAAATACTACTTAAAGGTCCAGTGTATGAAATTAAGCTGCATCTATAGCGGTGAGGTTGCGAATTGCAACCAACGGCTCACTCCACCCCTCCCTTTCGAAGCACTGGTGGCTGCACAGGACTAAGATGTCGTGACGTTTTTGATTCTTTGCCAAAGGAGATACCATTAACAAAATACGCTCTGTGCAGTTTGTCATTTTTAGGGCTACTGTAGAAACAACATGGTGAATTTCATGCAAGGGGACCCGCGGTGTATGTAGATAGAAATAGCTCATTCTAAGGTAATAAAAACATAACGCTTCATTATGTAAGGTCTTTATACACCTCTGAAGACATAGCTATGTTAATTATATGTAATTATATTATATTATAATGTATATTATATTGCATTTCTCTCAATATATCCTCCAAAAAATTACACACAGCACATTTAAAAGCTGAAGTGCAAAATCTTTAAACTTTAGATACATACTACTGTACTGTTTAAGCTTAATTTAGCAGACAGAACTGTCCGTAAGGTAGAAAGCCGTTTGTAAGTTGGTATCTCTTTGTAAGTGCAAACCCTGGGCGAGGGATCTGCTCTGATGACATCACTAGACTGAATGACATCTGGCTGTGAGGATCAAACTAGTGCCGTATAAGGCAGAATGATTTTTTAACAACTAATAAGTATAAAGATACATTTTTTTAACATATTTTAGTTTTTATTGTCATACAAATTTTTCGTAGAATGACAGTAAGACCAAACTTGCAGCAATGACTCAACTCATCTTTCAAATAAGAAGTTTGGAGTCTCCAGCAAATCCTATCAAAGGATGAGCTCTCTATCAAAAACCTCAAATGTGATGCCTGTGCTTACACTAGTTTTACTGCAGTCTTCTGTCAGTCTTTGTGTCTTTTCGCAGATCTTCATATTTCCTATCACAACATCTCCAACCTTCTAGTATCTGCACTGGGCAATTCCAGCATTATGGATGTGACATAAAAACACCCAGGGAATGTATTTGTTACCAATATACTGAACCGTCTGTTTATATTTTACTAAACCCTTGTTGATAGAGTCTAAACATCAGAAAAATGTCAGTCTATGAACAAAATTCTATTTTCTAAATATATATTCTAAATTCTATTATAAAAAAGGTAAATAAACATGCGTTTTGGATGTGACAAAAAAAGGACACGGTTTTTCTGTGTAGGATTTCTGTGATCTAAAATGCACAAACCTGAACCAATTATACCCAAGAAATGGCGAAGGCATGGCTCTTCACAGAACATCAAATAGTTATTTTATTTGAATGTTTATGTGCACATTTATGAGAAATATGTCCCGTTATGGATGTGACAATCCTGAAAATGGCACTTACTATATGTAAAGTCATGCACTAAAAATAAAACAAATGCTTTAAAAATTTGAAGAGACCTCACATGGTTATTTGAACCACCAAATGTTGATATTCGTGCTGTTAGTATAGTCAAAACCTTCGGTAAAACATTTATTTTTTCATGGTATGGTTGACATTTTCACGGATTTGCCCCACTGTGTTTCTTGCTATTTTCAATCTCTGTCTGTTTAGTCGTCTCCTTTGCAATCCTGCTATGAACTTCAGTCAGGTTGGACAGCATATTTAATTTCATTAAAAGAACCTTGTTTTTCTTTGCATCAAGTTGAAAATACACGTTCTATCCTGACGGAGTATGGTGTGGTATCATGCTTCTTTAAGAGTCAGTATGTTGAGTAATCTTAATTTAGGCTCACTTTAATTTTCTCCTAGCTGGGCAGCTATTCACACACGTTCCATTAGCTCTCATTCTTAATCCATCTGTGTCACTCTGAATCTGAATGAGTGATGGACAGAGGCTTGAAGCGGTAAAAGGACACGCTCTAATGAACGAAAGAGAGGAACGACAGCTTAATGGACAGATACGGTGAGACACGAGGAGCCCGTAAAACCTGTCATTTTAGAAGAGCTGCAGTAACCGACATATTTGAAAATAACTGCAGCTCCTCTGTAAAAACTCTGGTAATTCGCACACAGGAAAATGGATGCTCTGACGGGATGTTGTTTTTGTGCGTTTATCTTATCTGTGCAACCGGTCATGTTGTCTTATTCAGCTTTCATTGGTTAAATGGGCTGTTTTTTTTTTTCCGATGCGTCTGAACCCGGTGTTTTGTTTTCTGCACACAACAGTCATTTTTGCGAATGGTAAATGAAAGAGTGGGGACCTGTAATTCATGGCTGCCTGTTCTATAGTACAACATACACCCAACGGCAAGGTCAGTTTTGCTTTCCTTATATTTATTTTTCCCTTCGCCACACACTAACCTTGTGGGGACTTGCAATTTACATTTTTTGTTATTAATAATTAAAAAGCTAATTAGGAGTACTTGATATCAAGGTTACTTTTGCTCATATCTAGTGCTACAGTTTTGTACTGAGTTTCTAACCCCAAGTATTATTTTGGCACATAACCATCCTGCACTGCTTGTACACAGGGCTGGATTGGTAATCGGGCATACAGAGCATTTTCCCAGTGGGCCGATGGGTGGGATGGTGGGCTGGATTTTATTTTAAATAATTGTGGAGTGGTTTCTTCATTTTTTCTGCAGTTTCTTTCAGAAAATGTCAAAATATAGTTTTAGTATCAAGACAGAGCTTACTACTAACCCTGAAATACATGTTTCGATTTGAATACAATTCAAGATATGATTCTAGATTCAATTCTAGCTGCAAACGGTACAATTAATTTGCATTTTCTTTAACCTTGTTTGCACCTATAAGTTATTTTGACCGGGATATACATGCCCACACCTGCTTTTTAGAAGAAAAAGACTGGAGCATGAAACCCTAACCAACGGTTCACTCTTAGTGGATTCATGTCTAACAGCTGAGCACAAACAAGCACCTGTAAAGGGGAAGTATTTGGTTATGATAAGAGACAACAGTAGGAAAACTTGTCAGCCTGTAAAATCATAACGTGTAGCTTGTGCGCCATTAATGAAATCACAACTCTTTAAGCAGCCTGATTGGATGTGAGCTGCATGACATCATTGATTGAAAAATATTAAATGTGCCAAAATAAAATATTAAAACTATAATTTATCTAAGGTGGCTGGCCATCTGTAGAGAGAGGGTCAACTAATTGTGTGAGTTTATGGGACTACTGTATCGGTTTAGACCGGGGAGAATGTTGCATCCCAAGTGGCACAGAAACGACACACTTCACCTTTAAGCTGTTAATCAAATAAAAACATAATGAATGAGCAGTGAGTGGAAGCAAAGTGTTTTTGGACCACCAGCCAATCAGAAAAAAGCAGGCAGCGAAAACTCTGAAAAGCTAAGTGCTGCAAAAATAGAGCAGACGTACACATTGACTTGTTCCCTCTTCCAGCCACATGTCCCTGGCAGCTGCGTGAAGTGCGATAGCAGAGAAACTCCAAAACATTCGTCAGTGCTACACTTGCTGCCCAACTAATAAGAACTGTCAACACGGAGTCCACTCAAAGCGACCCACTCACTTCGATAGGCCGCCATCCGATAAGAGGAATTTTAAGAGAGGGACAGAGAGAGTGTGTATGTGTGACAGGACCCGCTGTAGACCCTGTTGCCATTTGATGACTCAAAACAGACTCTCATCTTTGATGCAAACAAAGTGGAGGTTTCCTTCTGAAGAGCCAAACAAATCCTCCTTTGAAGAGCCGTGATGGAGTTTCCTTTTATAGACCCCTGTGAACTCTGAGAGTGACACTGAGGTTTGAAAGGTTATTTGTACAGGTGCGAGCCTGGAGAGGTGGCTGTGGTTTCTGACACACTGACCTGGGATCAGCTATGTTGTTTTCTGGTTGAACTGGGTTGGGTAATGAGAATATTACAGTATAAGGAAACTAAGCGCATATTGCATATTTTGCCCAAAATATTAATATATATGTCATTGTAACAGATTAGCTTTCCTGTAGCTCAGTGGTAAGAACATGGCGCTAGCAACGCCAAGGTTGTGGGTTCGATCCCAGGGTATTGCACATAAATGTACAGTATAATGCAATGTAAGTCACTTTTGATAAAAACATCTGCCAAATGCATAAACGTAAAATGTAAATGTAAATCTTGTGGTATTTGCAAAAAAATTATGTTGGTCCACAGAAGTCAGTTCTACTTTTCCCACATGCACCATAGCAGAATAAACACAGCTTTCCTATGCTTATCCTTCCTTAAAATAAATGCCACTTGATAATTTTTGTGTAATAAGATGACATTGAGACATTTTTATGTATCCAATTACGTTCTGGGGCCTGAAGTAGATTTGGCCTCTAATTTGATCTGGTGTCACAGGAAGCGCAAATGGCCGCGTCCAATTAGGATCCCGTGTCACAGTGTTGACATGTGAAGGAGGCAAAGGTATGTGGGTATGAGAGGAGAGGTTGTTAAGTGGTGAAAGCGGCTGTCATGAGGCCGACAAAAAGATCCAGAGCACATGGTACAGTGGCCCTGATCTTTATAGGGGGACAGAGACAAAGGTCAAAGGTCAATGGCTACATGCCAGCATATATGTCACATGTGTCTGTGCATGCTTTAGAAGTTCATGCATTTAGTGCCTGTGACAAATATTACATTACACATTCACAGCTTTCTTTTTCTATTTGGAGATACCTGCAACAAAAGAAATGTTGTATTTAGTTTGTAAAGCAGTTAATATGTTTATTAATAACTATTGGATATAGTTAGATCTGTGGTTGCTAAGAAATATACAGTAGTTCCTACGATGTTTGTATTGTTACTGGAACTCAATCAGAGCCAGTATCAAAAGAAATGTTGTATTTAGTTTGTAAAGCAGTTAATATTTATGTTTATTAATAACTATTGGAGATCTGTGGTTGCTAAGCAATATACAGTAGTTCCGACAATGTTTGTATTGTTACTGGAACTCAGTCAGAGCCAATCAGAATGTAAATCCTTGTTTTATTCATTATTATAAATAATTTGTAATAATAATGTATTTGTATAACTTTGCTGTGCATTTTTATGTCTTTGTTTTGCTTTTAATGTCTACAAGTATTATCTCTCTCTCCTTCTGTCTACTGCTTTTGTGAAATTTTTGAAGAAGAGCTGTATTCAAGCTGGTTCAATTATTTAAATGACCACTTATGTGGTGTGACCAATAATATCAAGAATTTTATTCAATTCAATTTAATCAAATAAAATATATCTTATTTCTGCGGCTGAATATGAATCTCTGATACAGTATGCTTAAATGAATGGCACTTTTAAAACTTTTATATCAGTTGCATGCGATTCAGGAAAAAATAAGTTTGTTAATTTTAAAAAAGTTTATAAAAAAATATGGAACAACAATATGAGATGATTAGGTCTACTTATCAAAACTCAAATAAATGCAAATACTTTGTTTCTAACAACACTTTAAATACTTTGTATTTGTAAAAAAAAATGTTAAGCATATCAAGGAAATTAATTCAATATATATCACGGTTGCACCAAATGACATCATCTAAGGATATGGCCATTTCTTAGATGAAAAACACTAAAATAAATTTTAAAATACCTTAATAACTTTTTAAAATTTAATCTGCATTCATGTGTACACCACATTCTTAATGTTTGAATAACTTCAATAGATATTATTATTTATTTGTATTTTAAAATTGGCATGTCATTGACCCACTTATTTTTACAAAAAAATTATCATGTTTTTTCGTGGATGTTAGGTGATACTTTGTTATTGTTATTTTATGTAAATTGTACTAAAATTAAGTTTAAAAAATCTCTATTCTATGATATCCTAGAACTAACAAGTAAAAATTACCTATTGATATTCCGGTCACATGAGGCAGAATTCCAAAGACCGATTTGAAATGGAAAAGCCCAAATTTATCCTTTGACTGGATTTATCCAGCCCTTTTAAGGCTGAAATGAGGACCCACATTCATCGCTCGTGATTGAACTAAAGAAGAAGGTCTGAAAGTGGGAAATAAAAAATGAAATTTATTTCGCACCACTGTGGTTAATTTCATAGAGCGGAAAATTGAACAGCATAGGTCTCTGAATAAGCGGTCGAGTCAGAAACCAAGAATAACACAGATTCTAAAAAATAACGAATGTTATCTGTATGTGCGCGTGGTCAACACCCTTTCCATTTTAATAATTTATTTAAAATCCACATACCATCAGGCAACACCTGTTAAAGATGTTAAGAACATCTTTCAGATTGAAATCAGAGTGTGAGATGTTTCAGAGACGTTCGCGTTCAAATATTTTTACTGAACTGCCAAGCTTGTAAATCCATTTACATCCCATCTTAATTTAGGCTTCGTTCAGACAAACTGCAAAAATCAGATTTTTTGGTGTATCAAACTTAAATCCTATTCGTGCTCTGTGGTCTGAAAAACACACCCATGTGGTTTAAAATCTGATTATACGATTTTTTTCATGTGCCTCAATCTGAATGTTCAGATTGAATTTCAAGTCTTTTGGGACATCATGTGCATGTAACGTCATAGAAAGAGCAATGTTCTTCAGTGCTGTGTTTGAATACAGACATTTTAACTCTCTTGTTTAAAAAGCAAACTCAGTATAGTAACTTGTAAATGAGTGAACAACTCATGGTTTTGGACACAGTATATGCATGAGTGAGGAACATGCCTCTATGGCTATGTTCTCGCTTTCACTGTGATGTCATGTTAGATTATGTGATTGTGTATGAACTACAGAAAGAAAGAAAAAATATATCTTTTAAATTCCTGTGGTTAATTTCACAGAGCAGAAAACTGAATAGCCAAGTTTTAAAGGGGTCATAAGACACAGCTAAAATGAATATTATCGTTTGTTTTAGATGTAATGCAATCTGTATACACAATTTAAGGATAAAAAACCTGTATTTTCCACATACCGTGCATGTTTGTATCGCTTGTATTTTTTACAAAGCTCATCGCTCTGAAAAGCGAGGTGTGCTATGATTGGCCAGTTAACCAGTGCGTATTGATTGGTCGAACACTGCAAGCGTGTGACTTAAATGTAACGCCTCTTACCATATTTGGAACATCAGGTTCCAAAATTGTACTGACAGGTACGCCCACGTTACTTGCATATACATTTGGGCGGTCTTCAGGGCCGTCGCAAGTTCGGTGCGAGGCCCTGTGCGAACATGCTGTGCGAGGCCCTCTGGAGGAGAGAATGGTTTTTGCAGAAGTTTTATGATGATTTTCTAAAAAATCATAAAAAGTTTATCGCTATTTCAACAATCGCAACTTTCACACGCATCTGATGGACAGATAATCCGCGCTCTTTGTTGTTAATGCTGTGGATATTTCAGCAAAAAGTTTGCATCAATTTAGCAGCATTAGATTAAAGATTAAAAAACCTTTACCGTACACATCCATTTGATGTATCCAGATGGAGTAGAGATAACCACGCGCAGATAACCGTGGACTCTTATTTGATCAGTAACGCCTTTGCGTCTCTTCGTTCAGTCAGTTTAACAGCATTATTAAAAATGGAAACTTTATCAATCAATCATTCAAATTAACTGTTACACTGAAATGGACAAATCAGATGGATTAACATAGTAACAGTAAATCATTACCTCCTGGCTCAAGTCAGCTGTCACTTTCTTTTGACATGTTGAAGTGCAATTCAATTCCTTACAACTCAATGAACAATTCAATATTTAGGCTATATTCATATATATTATTCAGATGTTCAAACATTTGACATTGACAAAATGACATTTGTTGACAGTTTTTTTACTTTAAAACCTTTTTAGATTACAAACTTTGTAACCCGGCAGTTCCAAATAAGTTTTAGGAAAAAACTTGCGAAAAAAGAAAAATGTCAAACCTTTTTATAAATGTTTTCAACGAACACTTATTACTCACCCTGAACAATGTCTTCTCGCGGCTAGACGGTAGCAACAGTAGAAGTGTTGATCGTAGCATATTCATGGTGGCTAATGTTAGCTTTCACCAATTTATCGAATGATCCTCTTAGTTTTTTCTGAAACTCTTCTTTCTTTTTCTGCAGCCGACATTTTTTATTCTTCCTCAGAGTGAGCAGCTACGTACATATCGAAATTAATAATACAATGTTATACATTTTTTCATGTGTTATGAAATTATAGATAGAGGAAGACACTTCAGAAATTTTATTTTGCTGGGTGAGAAACTAAAATAAAAAACACAAAAATATTTTTTTTTCAGGTCAGCCGCAAGGCCCTGTGCGGTCGCACATCTGGCACAGCCCTTACGACGGCTCTGGCGGTCTTAGTCAAATCATACCATGAACTGACGTAGATTTGTGGGGGTGTGGTTACTTAAGGCGTTTCAGTTCTGGGTGAGCATTCGCTTTTAGAAGAATGCATCTTTTGTTCCGACACTTTAATTTTGTCTTATTAATGCATGGGCAACTTATATAACACACCAAAGACAAAGAAAAACACGTATTCGCGCCATATGACCCCTTTAATATATATATATCTAAGAAGGTAATTATACTGCACACCTACATACCAAAAGAACAAACTTTAGCAAGATGTTTTCATTAAATTCAGTACATTTTCTAAAAATATGAGAATTCAGACACGGCCAATATATTTGGTTTTGAATCTATTCTTTTCTCTCAGGTTAACAGCTCCGAACCTCTCTCCCGTCTCTTGTTTTTCTTATTGCGTGCACACAGGAACACACCCACACACAAGCATTTGCTCTGTATCTTTTAATGAGATCGAACTTCATTAGTGTGACCCTCTTCTCCAAAGCTCCTCTGGTCTCATATGCAAACGATCCTATTAGCAGAACTGTCGTGCCTCTGATAGCAGCATGCTGGGTGGGTATACGCTATACTTGCAATTGAGGACTAATGAATTGGGGCCTTCGTGGACACTTGACGTCAAAGACATCTTTGTGGTAAGCGATGTCAAGGGGAACATTTGTTTGTTTGGGGAAATGTTACACATATTATAACAGTGTAGATGGAAAATCTCATTTCCAGGTATTAATATTATTGATATTAATGGATGATATTTTCTTTGTTTTTTCAGCTTGGAATGTGTACAATACTTTCGTAATTCCTTTTCATATAGGGACAGATTTAATCAGTCAAGGCATGTCCAGGCACCACAGTATAATATTATGTGCATTGTGTCAAAACTCTCCCCATGTTTCATAATAATATCAATATGGATCATGGCCCTTAGGCAGGTGAGACGTGCATGTTCATGTGTCTCTGTGCAAGAGTCACGGATTGTGTTGTATGTGTGTGTTTTTCTGATCGTTGTGGACAGATCTCTGATGTGAGTTATGGGCTCTGGTCCACCCTGAAGTATTGTGAGCCTCAGGCAGGAATAATCTTAAAACAGATGGACGATTAGTACACACTCAGACTGAATTATTGTGTTATTGAATTATTAAAGCACACAGACTGATAATTCTGCACCTTGAGACATGAGAGTGAGTAAACAAAGACCACATTTTCATTTTTGAGCATACCGTTCCTTTAAAAATCTATTCACATGGTTCACGTCTTTAAATGAATGCTGTACGTTATAATGCATTAGGCTATATTTTTATTATCTGCAGTACATTAGACCAATAACTAATGATTAAATATGCAAAAGCTTTTAAAAAGTTGTACCTTTTTAAATTCTTGCTTTTTTAAATCTTCCACAGACAGGCTAACATAATTAAATCTCATTGTACGGACAAGCGCTTAATCACGTCTCCTTTATCACGGCTCATTTATTAATTTCACTTTAATACGAGCTCTTCACAGGCTCCTTATTTAAATCCCGACGAGGCGTGCGTGAATGCCGAGGAGATGAGAAGTCCCTCAGACTGATATGGATGTGCTTTAATTTGAGATGCGGCGCTTCTGAAACAGACGTGAAAAGTTAAATCTGACATCCTCCGTCTCTTTCCACTTTTCTGCCCATTCAACTGCAAATCCGGCAGGCCTGGTATTCAGAGAAACTGGTGGCAGGTCACATGGTTTGCAGTGAGCAGTAGTCGCCATCCGCTGCTTCATGCTTGAACAGGGATTCCATCAAAGAAATCGCAGAGACCTTTGACTGAGCATTCAATTCATCTCTGACGTATCAACACAGCGAGACTTTCTCGTAGCAAAAATTTAACAAGCCCAGACTCTCCGCTCACACTGCCTCAAACCAGCATCAAATATTAATATTTCTTTGAGTGCCGAGCGAATGGAGGACCTGGATGAGAGAGAGCCAGAAAAACAGAGGAACTTTGAAAGCTTGTCGAGAGCGACCGGCGAGCTAATCGAAAGGCTTCGCGTATCTGGAAATAACTTGAACCGAGTGGAAAAGAGCTTTGTTGAGGTGTTGTTAATCACAGGCGAACAACACAACAACACTCACATCACTGCACTGCCCCGGTGAATGATGGGATATGAGGCAGAGAGCAGAGGGAAGGGAAATGAAAATCACTGGCAGAAGGTGAATGCAGGCAGGTTTAAGGGAAGTTCACCGCACCTCTTTATAAATATTTGACTCGGCACATATCACAGAAATTTTCTTTTGACAGCAATAAAGAAAAGCCACTTTAAAGCATAGTGTCACTATTCTGAAACCCTCTCCAAGGAAGGTGCTATTAAATAATAAAATGATGGCGATGGGATGGCCGAAGACCACAAACAATTTGTTGTCGAGAAAAAGGAGGGACAAGCAATTGTTAAAGGAAAGTAAAAGTGGAATCGGTGGACAAACTTGGAGGAGATTTGGTGATGAGCCAGTAAATGCATCAGAATGATGGATGACAACATTTTGGAGTGAAGAACGCACTTGTGCTGAAGAATACTGTATCTGTTTACTGGAATTCACACAAATAAACAAAGCAAATAATGCGGTAAAAGAAGCCAATGAAAAATCAGACGGAAATTTGCCTGACCATTGAATCTGTGTAATTCGTATGCTTTTAAAGTTACAACTGCAATCCTTTTTTATCAGATTAATATGATTTCAATAATTTTGTTTACTGCAGATGCTATAAATTTTGATCCCAAAGTGCAACATGAAATGTATTTCATTTTCATTTCCTTAAAACTACCCTGCCTGGTTCCAAATGTGCATTTGTTTGTTCAAGAGAATAACATAACACATTTATATCAGTCAGAGTTGAGTAATGTTACCTGGCCACACTTAAAAAAAATCGTTCGGGAGAGGATAAATTACGCTGGCAAGTGTGAATTTCTATTTCAAGAGGAAAAGAGAGAGTGCAGTGTAAGCATGTGTAGAGGGGCGTGGTTACTGTTTTAAGCCCCACCTTTCTCTTGAGTGGCCCAAATGCATGTATTTGTATACAAGAATTGCTGTTTTTTCTACAGTTTGGTGATTCTACTTCTGTTACTGAGAAATGGGAAATGCTAATAAATAGTTATTTTTATACCTCATTGACTTCTTGACCAGCTAAATTTTAAATTCTTTAAAAATATATCTATGCAAGTATGCAAGTGGGTAGTGGACAAATACTGTACATGAGTCCTACAGTGTGACAGCAAAATATAACAAACTGTTACTAAACTGTAAACTATTTATTATTTTACATTATTAATATTTATGTGTATGATTTAAAATAACATTTTAAATATAGAGATTTATCTTCATTGTTATTTTTTTTGTCACACAATAAAACACATTTACACATTTATCAACTACCCGTAGTTTTAAATCAACAGCCAACAGCTGTCTGCAAGCTAAATTGAATACATACAATGACAAGAAAACATCAAAAAAGTAAAAAAAGAAAAGTCTTGCCATACTGAATATGAAAAATGCTATATTTCTCTTTACGCCCAAGAATTTGACTTTGGCTAAATTACTGAAAATGAAGTATGGAGAGATGAGAGAAGTACTTGTTAGCACACCAGTATGAGTTTTGTTATTGATACAGATTTAGTGAGGTTTTTTTCATATATTAGGCAAAATTTTGGCAGGTTTGGCATGCCGTCTGCTCGGCACAGTCTCAAGCACATAACTCTGGTTACAATTTGAGGAGTTAGATACTTTAGACACATGATGAAAACATTGTTGAAAGACTGATTACCACTGTGAATGGATTCTATGAACATCCTACTCCCAAAACATCATTAGTATTCCATAAAACTAGAGGACTCTTTTGGGAAACATTCACAAGTGTACTTGGGTTTTGCTTGTGTGCCGATTTGGAAAATATGCATTCACCACTATCAAACAAAGATTCAGACAGACACATGCACTTCCATGCTGAGGTCTGAACCTACCAGTGCAACTTCTGCTGTCATAAGCAATTTAGATTCCACAGCTGCCAAACCCAACGTCTGCGCAAAAGCATCTGCCAAGAGTTTGACACTTACCAATTCATTTCGCTTCAAACGCTGTGTGTCCTGACATTACCCCTAATGATAAATATCTCCCCGTTCAGCCAAAGGACGAAAAAGATCACGTTGCAAACCGATAATTTCATTTCCCCTGCCAGCAATGCAACGGTCATTTCCACGAACGCTCACCCACGATTGCTTTGAAAACCGCAAGCAAATAAATTCAACCCCTGGTGGAGGGAAGATATTTTTGTCTGACAGTTAAGGTTTAAGAGCAACCTGGGGAGAAAGAAAGAAATGGACTTAAATATATTTGAGCAACTTTATCATAGTCATTTGTTTGGATTTGACTACATTGCTCACAGACCAGGCGAACAATGTTGTTCACTCTAGAAAGATAAAAAGGTCAAATATAATCTCATGTTGATATGCTGCATAAACACATTAAGAATGTGTGCGTGTTTGTATAATGGGCACAGGAGTGACTCAGCCATCACTAGATGGAGGTCATGCCTGCTCTCTCGGACATGTGGTACCATGGCAACAGATAAATCATAACAATTATGAGCATCATCGTGGGCTTGAGTGATGGATAGATGATGAAGGGCACTCCGTGAGAGATGAACAGTGTGTTTATGCAAGGTCAGAGAGCAGACCAACTGAAGTCCCGGTGCAGGCAAATGTTCTTACAGTTTACTCATTAATAAGCTGTAGTTAGAGATGTTCTTCAGGAGAAATTCAATAAGAGTATTATAATGAATCCACAGAGACACTACAATGTGTAAGTGTCATTATTCTGAGCAGAAAAATGGCAGTGATTTAACTAGCACATATACTCAAAGTATTGATTTCTTATAACATGCTTTGCAGGGGATAATAAGAAATTTTGTTTTATTACAATAGAAAATGTGAAGCTTTTAAGACACTGGAATTACATGAACCATGGTATTTAGTCTTACCAAATGAGATAGAGGTGTGCAGGTGCAAAAGGTAATTTCCAACGTATACAGAACAGCCTTTACTACTATTGCTTATATTCCCTACATGCATTTTGATATTAAAAATAATTCTGATTAAAACTCATACAAAGGTGGAAACAAGCACTTAAGAACAGATGGCCACACTCCAGCAAAGTTACAGCAGCAAAACCATGGCAATGTGTAAATAAAAGTGATGAATCTTGAGTAACATCAACTGAATAAACAATCCTGAGGCCATAACAGCTGCCAAGCAAGTATAAAATATTGTGAAGATTTCCATAGACACAAAACAGATGTTCCACACCAGGCGTCAAGGCGATGGCCATTTTGCCTGAACATGTGTCTTCTCTATGCTCTGTCACCTCTCAACCATCATGCGCAGCAGAGAAGAAGATCATTACAATGTCAAACTCTTGAACAGCTAAAATAAATGCAATCCGCATACAAGCATCCGCAATTGTTCTCTTGTACTGAATATCAGCTCAAACGCATTCATGCTGTTGTTAAATGCCCTTAAAATATATGCAATGATGCAAAATAAGCAGCTTTCCTTATCCCTTCATCAGGAAAAATATCAACAAACCAATGTCAGATACTACATTTCTTGCACAAACTTCAGTTCTGCTTCAAGTGCTTGTGTATCACAATCACACCTAAAAATATTCCACAAGACAGTTTCATGATGCACGCATCCCATATGCAGACGGTCCCTAGGCCTCCGAGACGGAGCCAGAATTGCGGCCATCGAGACGTAACTAACGGATACAAGTGTGTGTTAATTAACTTTACAGCTTTGTGGATTGGGCTGGTTTGTTTCACAGATTTTGCATTCTCTCATTTTCTATCGTTCCTCTAATTTCTCTGTTTTGGCGAAATGAAACGAGACGGCGCTCAGGCAATCCAGATGCTACGGAGAGATGAATAGCATGCTAATGCTAATGTTCTCCTGGGAAAGATGTTTTCTAAGCATAGAGCTTTTTCAAATGACACTATGGATTTTAAAATGACATTAATTGTCAAAATCCCAACCAACCTGACCAAAACATGTTTTCAGAAACTCAACATCTCTGTGATTGTGAGATATTATACTGTATTTGCGCAAGTCATTGATAGGGTCTTAACATGTCCTTGATAATTTTTTCAGTCTAATTTCTAATGCCCCTTTAGTCACACATGCATACCAAATCACAGGTATAGGAGATTTTAATGAGGCATTCGATAAAGATGTGTTAACAAGCAAACTTGTTTACCACAAGGTGGTATGAGGGGAACAAACAGACGCAGTGTTGAAACTTTCAAATGTAAGAGTAAGAAAGAGAGAGAATGGGAAGTTTTAATAGTGTAGTAATGAAACAAATCACAAACTACGCCAGAGGAGTGTTTATTGTGCACAGATGTAAAAACAAGATTTAAAATTGCTGTAGTTCAGTGTTTTCCCATTTTCTCTTCTGAACCCTCACAGCACAAACAGAAGACTTGTGTACTCTTTCACTGACACCATATCTGTATGTATCTGTGTTCCTTTTTGTTGTACTGCATATCACTATTAAAATGGCCATTACACACCAATTTTTTTATTTTCCATTCCTAATAAAAACAACATGTTAAGCAGTTAACAATCTTGTAATTGTTTTTGGGTCAATGGTGTGTAACACCCACTCATCATGTGCTATGACCAATAATATCAATTTAGTGTATTAAACTACAAATAAAATATCAAATTTCTGCGACTAACATATGATTCACTGATACAGTATGCTGAGGCCTCCGGATCCACCGAGGCGTTTTTACGTGGCTGAAATTTAAAACGCTGGTTGCGGGTGCTTGAATGGCGTTTTTTTTTTTCAAGCGAGGGCGCGTTGGTTACTATGATACGCTGAGCGCTGGTGCTGAGCCTGCTGAAAAGAATGCCAAGTGTATGTGTGGAGCTGCACCTTATAGCATCTGCCATTTGATTATTTACCTGCCTTTGCTCAATAAATACTTACCTGTTTATAGCTCAGTCTCCGCTGGTCTGTGGTACCGTAACAGAAGACCAGACCACACCGAACCATGAGCATTTCACCCACGGATCCCTTCCAGGAACTGGTCGACGCTCTTCGCGAGGCGCTATTACGCACTCCCACTACACCAGATACTGCATCGACTCAAGCTACCGTTGTCGCAGGTCCCATGGCTAACCCGGTGCCCTATTCTGGTCTGGCGGAGGAATGTAAAGGTTTCCTTCTTCAATTCTCTCTAATCTTTGAAATGCAACCTAACTCTTTCTCCACAGATCGAGGAAAGATAGCATTCATCGTTTCACTCCTCACAGGAAAAGCCTTGCGGTGGGCAGAATCGATCTGGCATCAGGACGGGTCGTTTATGCGATCCATCTTCGACTTCATGGAATCCTTTCGGGAGGTTTTCGGAATACCCTCAGGTGATTCTACGGTCTGTGACACTCTTTATCATCTTAAACAGGAAAAGATGTCGGCTGCGGATTACTCCTTGAAGTTTCGCACGCTAGCGGCTGGAATGAACGCGCTCTTCTGACCAACTACTGGAATGGTCTTAAATCCGAACTCCGGTTACAACTATCGGCATATGATGACACCATGGGTTTGGAGCGATTTATTCAACTATCCATCCGAATGGAAAATCGTATGCAGGCCTGTTACGATGGATTTAAAGGACCCCTCACATCACCTCTCCTCCGCCAGCCAGATCCGTCTTCTCCAGAACCAGAGGCCATGCAATTGGATACTACCCGCATTCCATTATCAGAACGTCAAGGACGGCTGACCCAAGGGCTGTGTCTGTATTGTGCTTCTGCTGGGCATTCCATAAGTGAATGTTCCATCTGCCCTCCAAGAGCCTTGGTGAGTACGGTTCAACCTGAATCTCACAGACACACTCCTCTAACCACAAGAGTAACGCTCCATATATCTGATACCTCTTTTACAGTTGCAGCCATCATCGACTCGGGGTCAGCCGGCAACTTTATCTTCGCCCAGCTCTGCTCCAACCTCTAGATCCGTAAGAACCGGATCCCACAGAGTATCAAGGTCCAATCCGTAACAGGAAAACCACTTAACTGTGCCTCCATCCATTACCGTACCCTCTCCATCACACTGACAGTGGGCTTGCTACATCGGGAAGACATCAGTCTTTTGGTTCTGGAGAATTCTATGGCGGATATCATCCTAGGGCGACCGTGGTTGATACAACACCATCCAGAACTCTCTTGGGACACTGGAGAAGTGAAGAAATGGGGCGATCGCTGCTTCCCTCAGTTACCACTTCGCCGTCGCAACGCTTCCACTGCCCTATCCATCTACTCCACTAACATAGAAAACTCTGCCTTTCATGACGACTTCTGTCCCAAGAGAGCGTCACAGTTACCATTTCATCGGCCATGGGACTGCGCGATTGATCTCCTGCCGGGTAAACCTGTGCCTAAAGGTAAAATTGATCCACTCACAATCCCCGAACAGGAGGCCATGGAGAAGTACATTGAAGAGGCTCTTCAACAAGGGTATATCAGACCTTCGACTTCCCCTGCTGCATCACCCTTCTTCGTGGCCAAGAAGGATAGCAGCCTTCACCCTGTATCGATTACCGTGCCCTAAATAAAATCACCACCAAATTCTGTTACCCCCTTTCTCTCGTCCCGGTGGCCTTGGAACAGCTTCGAGGAGCTCAAATCTTCACCAAACTTGACCTCCGAAGTGCATATAACCTTATCCAAATCAGAAGTGGAGACGAATGGAAAACAGCATTTGTGACCCCTACCGGCCATTTTGAATATTTAGACATGCCGTATGGCCTAGTTAACGCCCACTCCATCTGTCAAGATTTTATGCATTCCATCTTCAGAGACCTCCTTAACCACTCTGTATTAATTTACATCGACAACATACTCATCTTCTCCAAAACCCTTGCCACACACCACCATCAAGTGAAGGAGGTTCTCAACCGTCTCCGTAAACACCAGCTTTATCTCAAGGTCGGAAAAGTGTGAGTTCCACCAATCTGACATACAGTTCTTGGGCTACAATGTATCGCAAGGAGGTGTGAGTATGGACGATAGGAAGGTGGAGACCATTACAGCCTGGCCAGTTCCTTCAACCCTCAAGGACTTACAAAGATTTCTGGGGTTTGCAAATTTTTACCGCCGCTTCATTCACAACTACAGTTCCATTGCCCAACCGTTTACAACTCTTCTCCGAGGAAAACCCTGTCCTGGACTCCCGAAGCGGATCGAGCCTTCCAAGCACTCAAAACTTCCTTCTGTTCAGCACCCCTCCTTGTCCATCCCGATCCAACCAAGCCCTTCACGGTAGAAGTAGATGCATCCTGAACAGGTGTCGGAGCTGTCCTTTCCCAGCAGTAGGGGAATCCACCAAAACTTCATCCATGCGCCTTCTATTCTCACAAGTTCAGCCCGGCGGAGGTTAACTACAATATAGGTAATCGTGAATTACTCGCAATCAAGCTAGCTCTTGAAGAATGGAGACATTGCTCGAAGGCGCGAGACATCGCCTTCACTGTGTTCACAGATCACAAAAATCTACAGTACCTACGTGAAGCAAAATGACTCAATCCCCGTCAAGCCCGCTGGGCGCTCTTTTTCACAAGGTTCAACTTTACCATTACCTACCGTCCAGGAAACAGAGACGATATCCTTGACCCAGAACTACTTACCAACTTCCACAATACCCACCCAGAGAAACCCGCTCCCTGAGGCAGAGGTCGACCACCTCCGCTTCGAAAGTCTCACCGGCCCTCAGGAGCGGACCGTGAAGGGGGGGTACTGTTACAGAATCACCAGGTTCCCAACGCACTCTCCCGCAATGATCACAATCACCAGCTTAGTAATCACAGTCACCTGTCCCTCATCACCGCTCCCCACTATATGAACTGCACTCAGCCACTCAGTCTTTGTCTGGTCTCGTTGAACATACCACGCTACAGTGACTTTGTTCATACTCACCCGACTACTCGTACCTTTCAAAGGATAAGAAGTTGTCATCCTCATTGTCTCGTCCTCGTCGTCAGTGAATCTACAAAAGAAGGAAAGTGATTCATCTTATCTTACTCAGTGACTGTCCAAGTGTATGTGTGGAGCTGCACCTTATATCATCTGCCATTTGATTATTTACCTGCCTTTGCTCAATAAATACTTACCTGTTTATAGCTCAGTCTCTGCTGGTCTGTGGTACTGTAACGCCACATTTAAAATTATAGGAAAAAATTAGATCATTACTTATAAAAATTCAAAGAAATGCAAATACTATGTTCCTAAACACTCAAATAATGTTTAAGTAAATTAATTAATTTTAAGATAAATCATTGGTGCAACTTATTTTTTGAGGCTACTGCCAATTAATCTAGACGAAAAAACTAAATTCACTTAATTTAAAATTTTAATCTGCTTTCATGTGTTAACCACATTCTTAATGTTAGAATAGATCTTTTTTTATATTTTAAAATAGGTCTGATGAAAATCGTTATACGATCAACCATTGTATATCATTTTCTTTTTTAAAGTTTAACTGAGCAAATTCTAAACCTTTTCCCCTAGATGCACCCCATGAATCTTGCTAAAGATCCATTGGTTATGAATGCCAGCTAAAGTTATGAACTTGTAGAAGGCATTATGCTTTGTGTCTATCTGCCTCTGAAAATGACTGTGGGCGCTTGACAGTGTTTTTTCATCAGAGATGCCTTAGTTGCTATGATATGGAATATCTGGCAAACTGAGGTTTTAGTATCTTACTTAGGAGATTTAGGAGTTTGTTTATTCAACCAACATTAATATTGTGGTTGCTTGGGATATCATCTGGTACATAAATGGGTACTTGGAGATATAATATTACATATTTAAATTATTATTAATATAATATTTAATTAAAACTACAGTTATTGCAGAGCCGATAAGAGAGACAGTCATGACAACGGAAGTTCAAATTTTCCGAGCGTCACGTGATTCATAGAGCCTTCAGATAATTCCAGGAAGTTATGTTTTTTCTTCAACAACTTTATTTATTTATTCATTAAACGACTTGCGTCTTTAAATGTCTTAGAAGTTTACCTCATCTGGTCTATTTAGCCGCTGTCACAGTCACAAGCTGGAGTGCCCTCTCAAATACACTAGAGGGCACTCCCCTCATCACGTTGACTGTCATATCACACTACATTACCCATAAACCATTGCCCGGACTCATTATCCATCATTACTTTCACCTGTGTCCTGTTAACTGTTCTTTGTCTGCCTATTTAAACCCGGTCTTCTCAGTTACTCATGGGTAAGTATTTTGTGTCACACTGTAATTCTAAGCGATCTCTGTCTGGATTTCTAGTTTTGTCTTGCCTGGTCATGTTTTGGATTACTCTTAGCCTTTGCCCAGTGGATATGTTTGTTTGTGTTTGGACTGACCACCTGTGTTTGGATTTATGCCTGTCATTTGGATTTTGTTTTTGGATTACCCCCTAATAAACTGCATTTGGATCCTAATCCGTGTGTCTTCGTGCAGTTCGTGACAGCCGCAGCTCCATGCGTTACTAGTAAGTTCGGGGACTATAGAGGGAATGCACTGACGTCACTTTCCCATGTGAACATGTCGGGACACGCCCTCGGACACGCTCCCCTGGGTGGAAAACACCCAGCACAATGGCTGCGGAGAATAGGAGAAACAAAGAAACCAGGACTAAAACACGCAATTATTTGCTGAAATTACAAGCAGCTGGACTCGACGGTGATCCTTACCGCTTCCCTACGACTTACAAAGGAATCAGGTGTTTTGCCACCCACGGGGACGCGCTCCGGCGTTCACGTGGTAAGGTGATGACACGTTGTCCATTCCCTCTATTGAAAGGCTCTGTGAACCGCCATTTCTGTGAAAAAGCTGTTCCATTGGAGTCAACGGAATTGACGTGACTCTCTCTCTCTCTCAATGGAGTTATTGATTATTCGCAGATGTCTACCTGAAGTGAAGTTTGGGCCACATAACGTTTGTTCATGTTGTTGCAGCTGAAACCATCTGAATGTGCCAATTGGTGTTGTATTTGTCCCGCCCCTTCTTTGCTGTGATTGGACGGCTGAGTAAAAAATGACGTGGTGTTTGTAAAGAGTTAGGAGTAAACAAGTGCTGTCATACTTTACACATCCACTTCAGACAGGCTGTTAGAATGAGATGAATCACAATATTAATAAAATATCGACATGCTTTCATTTCATATTATGTAACGTTGTGTTAACTTGACATTACTGGTCACACAGTATTGGCTCCTTTTATGTTATATGAATGTTTCGACATATCTAAATAAAACATTGTTTAGAGCTCTGTTAAAGGAACAATACCCAACACAAATTACGAACAGATGGAGCAGAGAGAGAAAGCGAGACTATCATTTCTAACAGAGATGGATCAATAGAGGGCATGTCGGCCATTATCAATGTTGGTCTGGATGACTAGAGGGGTGAAGTGGCCCTTCTGCTATGTGCAGCTGCTCTCAAACAATGAGGCCTGACTGACTGGACTTGCTCCGGCTTTTAGAGGGTCTGTAATGACCCTCCACTATAACTACAGGTGGAAAGGGGCCCTCTGAGAGCTTTATAATGGAGCGGAAATAGCATTAGCAGTACAGCTACATTAAAAATGCTGAATCACCATCCCTGTCATGGGCCCACGGCACAATGACTCAAGCAGAGGCTGAGAGGAGGTGGATGGGTGCTGCAGGAGAGAGAGCACTCGAAACGATGACTACAATTAAGTGAGAAGCAGAGTCAAAGAATACGGGTTTGGACTAAAAATACTGGGTTTAAGACAGATATGAAACTTTGTAAATTTAAATGCAAAAAGGAAGCAGTTTTTTTAGTGAATTGTATACATTTTGACTACAATCTTATTTGTGTAAAACCAAAGTGAGAATCCAAATGCAAATGAATCATATGAGAGGCAAATAATAAAGGATAAATAGAAAAATGTAACAACTAAGAATTGTAGTGTGGAGAACAAATGTTACTGTTATCCAATCTGAGATGAAACAGCCATAAAACCTAATTTTCAAACGTGAAATACTGTAAAATTGCAGCCTGTCCTCCATGTAAAAATGACTCCGATGGCTGTTTGTGCACATAGCTTATTACGACAAAAGTTCACGTTTTAAATTTAAGCGCCCTCTAGCGATTGGTATGAAATCGACCCCATGGCGTTTTGTGCAGTCAGATAAAGATGCATTTATTTTTGCATTTGTAAAAGAATTAATGGTTTAATAAATGTTTATGTATTCAAACAAATTTTAAGAGCACCCAACCCCAACCCCAATCCCACCCCTTACCCTAAACCTAACCACTTGTCAACCATTAAACACAACACACGAGTTAAAGTACAGTAACATATATTTATTCCATAAAATTAGCAAAACAGTATAAACATACTACAAACAAGTTGCGTTGAAAACCTTCTGAACTGAAGACATACGAGAACTTTATACGAGGAACTCCGGAACGGACATCAACACATCTTTAAACTAGAGATGCACCGATTGCAATTTTCTTTGCCGATTCCGATTTTATTACAAGTGAAACCTGCCGATTCCGATTTTTGCAGATTCCGATTTTCTATCCACAAACTATAATTGACAGTATACTGTATATAAAACCATATTAACTTTTTTTCAATACACATTATTTTTATTTTCATTGAATAAATGATTGAACATTACAATTTCCCCAAATTTCCCTAAATGCAGTTCTCCAAGCTGCATTAAATTACAGAATCTTCTCTTTCCCAAACAACTCTTAAATTGAATAACTCTGTGACTGAAAAGAAGTACAAATAATAAAATATAACTAAACATGTCACTTAATTTACCTTTTTCATTTTTGTACTCATCTCACAAAAGTCCAAGATAACAATAAAATACTTCAACTTTATTCTCGTCTGTTTCCGCTTATGAAACTAACATTGCTTTATTTTATTTTTTTCTGAAATGTGAAATAAATTGTCTTTATCTTGTTTCTGTAGGATTAAAAGAAGTGGGTTGATTTTTGCTGCAACTTCAATAAAAAAGTAAAAAATCTTATGAGTGAATTCTACTCTAAAGATGTATATGTATTTGCAGTTTTTTGTGTTAGAACTCAATCAGATATATATCACATATATTGGTTGATTTATTCATTTTTCTATATTTTGGATTTTTAAAAACAAGTAGAAGTCGTGTTGAATGTCATTTTACCTAGGTGAAATGACCACAGTTTTAACGTAAGACAAGGAATCAGGTTGAATGGAATTTACATTTGTTTTACACAGAGTGAACGACTTCAACATTAGTTTAGCATGTGTCAGAGTTTAGCATGATGCTAATAGCATCACTGTTAGCATACATACCCCATGTAGACGGAGCAGCGAGAGATGAACTACAGTGCACCTTTTTGTCTGTACAGTACATGATGCGTTTGCACGCGCGTGCAGTCAGCGGATATGAGAGATGCGCGTCAGTCAACAGAGACTCGCGTTCTGGTGGACCCACATGCGAGTATAAACGAGCTGTGAAAGACAGGCTGTGCGCGCGCACGTTTACATGTTTACTTGCGACTTTGAGTGTACTGATGGCTGTGACGTTCTTGCCCGCATAACGGGAAACAGAAGATCGGCTTGGAATCGGCGAGACGTGAGACTGACCGGCCGGTCACCGGTCGGGCCGATCATACGAAAAACCAGCCGATTCCGATCTCTTGCCGGTCAATCGGTGCACCTCTACTTTAAACTAACCGGAACATTAGAATGACGTAATCAGTAACGAGAGCCAATAGCATTTCACACTCAACGCTGACGCAGTGACGCTGTCTGTCTCGAGACAGACGAAAGCCAATGATATTTCACTAATAACTCAACTCAACTCAACTCAACTCAACTTTATTTATATAGCGCTTTTTACAATTTTCATTATTACAAAGCAGCTGTACATAAGACATATTGACTATAAGCAAACCAATTAAAGTTAAAAAACAAGAAAAAGGTGAAAACAAAGAAGACAGACATACCCACATAAAAAACACTCCACACATACAATATGCACACGTACTAACACACAGACACACACACACGGACAAAGACGTGCACGCGCACACACGCACGCACGCACGCACGCACGCACACATTTAAGATAAAGGAGAGAGAAGCACAGGTCAAATATAACAGACTATAAATTTTTATATGCAATATTAATTAAGTAAAACTTTAAAATTCTAAAGCAGCCCCCCGGCCAGGCAGATGCAAAATAGTATGCAAACGGTGGCGAGGAACCCAAAACTCTAGAACCCAGGCCCAACCAGGGGATTCCAGTTCCACTCTGGCAAAAGCTGCTGCCTCTGCACAAGGTCCAGAGAGCTTGCACAAGGCTAAATAAAATAAACAAACTTACTAATAAGGTAAATTATAGTTTAAGATTATCATTAATAATCTAATAGCATTTGAAATTTTGTGGTGAGGACGTGTCAGGTGACCGCGTCCTTCTTTATCCAGCTCTATCATCTCAGCTCTTGTCAGGTCGCCACTTCCCATTCTCCGCTCTACCATCAGGTCAGGCCGTGAACTGCATCCTGCTCGCTGTGGTAACCTTGGAACAATGAGACAAGACTGGCTGAGAGTAGAGTACTGTTCTGCACTCTTTGATGCAACAAGTACATCAGTTGTGTTTTTGGTTCCGGTTGATCTAACTAGTGCAGCCTAAACTAGGGCTGTCACGATTATTAAATAATCGTCTCATCGCGATTGTTTGACCTCATCGCGATGGTTTCAGATCATAGCAATTATTGCACATCTCTATAGAAGACACTAGGGGGAGCTGTAGTGCCTGCATATTGCATATTTTAGTGTATATATTGTAACTAAAGCATGGTAATACTTGTAAAATGTACCACCACAACACAATCACTTAAAAAAAAAACTAAAGCATATACCATACAAATGACCTGCAGTACAATTTAATATTATTTAAGCAAATCTCAGTGTGAAAACCAGTCTACCAAAATTTCATTAACATACAAGTAAAATTGTATTATAGTCTTGCAAGTGAGAAAAAAACAGACTAGAAGCTTTTCTATGACTGATAGTATTTTTATGGTGGCTTCAATTCACAACTGATCAATTTACTTAATTTACAAGTATTTGGCGGTTGTATTATTGACAGGTAAAAACCTAAACCTTAAATATATGATGACCCAATTTTTTCCGATGTATTTCCAAAAAAAAACCACAGTCTTGTATTCAGAACAATATGGTCGTTTCAAAGCTGAATGAAAAATGAATGAGAATTAAATGTCAAAGCCCTAAAACAGACAATTAATCGTCATAATCGCAATGATTTATTAGAAAATTAATCGTCAGTCAAATTTCATAATCGTGACAGCCCTAGCCTAAACCCTCAGAAGATTTATATTATGGAAGAGTAGTGTATGCAAGATTAAAAAGATGCGTCTTTAGTCTAGATTTAAACTGACAGACTGTGTCTGCCTCCCGGACAGTGCAGGGAAGACTATTTCAAAGTTTAGGCGCTAGATAGGAAAAGGATCTACCACCTGCACTTGATTTTGAAATTCTAGGTATTACCAACTGACAGGACGCCTGAGAGCGTAATGCACGTGAAGGACTGTAATACAAAAGGAGTTCATTCAAGTACTGAGGAGCTAAACCATGTAGGGCTTTATAGGTAATAAGCAAGATTTTAAAGTTAAGGCGATGCTTTATAGGTAACCAGTGCAAGGTAGACAGAACCGGGCTAATATGTTCATACTTTTTTGTACGTGTAAGAACCCTAGCTGCCGCATTTTGGACCAGTTGGAGTTAGGGCAACCACCTAACAGTGCATTACAGTAGTCTAGTCTTGATGTCATGAATGCATGAATTAACTTCTCTGCATCTGACATTAACAGCATATGACGTAGTTTAGATATATTCTTAAGATGGAAAAACGCAATTTTACAGGTGTTGGCGACGTGGCTCTCAAATGACAGATTACTATCGAATAGAAAGCCAAGATTCATTGCTGACGACGAGGGTTTTATGGAACATCCGTCAATAGTTAAACAGTATTCTTGGTTGTTACTTAAAGCAGTTTTCGGTCCAATAAGTAACACTACAGTTTTTTCCGAGTTCAGTAATAAAAAGTTGTTACTCATCCAGTTTTTTATATCGACTATGCATTCCATTATTCGATGGAACTGCTGTGTTTCATGAGGCTCAAGAAATAGAATAAGGTTCACGTAACTTGGCGCCAGATTTTAAAATCGGGGCTGCATCCGAAATGGCATACTCAATGAGTAGGTACTCAATTTCGACTCTGTCGCGACCGAAGTCCAGGAATCGCATGTTATTGCAACTCAATGAGCTCGCCTTATTGACTCCATTACCTGGGATAGTTCCGGCACAATCTTTTCTGAAAAGTGGCTGAAAAGTTAATTACCGCCATTGTGTGCTAAAGCAGTAAAAGCAAGTATGCGACATGACGTCAGAAAAACGTAAGTATGTAATAACCGGTTATGGTTTATTACTGAACCGATACAGAATTGTCCTCGTTTGCATCGCGATGCATCGTAAAAACGATTAATTTTGACACCCCTAATGTTAATGTTACATTAGCTTTACAATAATTTACAACTTCAGTGCTTCAGAATCTGGGCGTAAGCAGTAGGCCATCTGGGAATTTCTCGCCTACTCTTTTATGAATACTGACGATTCGGACACACTACTCTGTTCAAGTACTGTTTTCTCCTACTACATAGTAGGTAAGTAGGCGTATTTGGACACAACATTAGTTGTGACCAGCCTTAGGTGTGGTTACACGTGGTCTGCGGTTGTGAGGCCGGTTGGATGTACTGCCAAATTCTCTGAAACGCCTTTGGAGACGGCTTATGGTAGAGAAATGAACATTCAATTCACGGGCAACAGCTCTGGTGAACATTCCTGCAGTCAGCATGCCAATTGCACGCTCCCTCAAAACTTGCGACATCTGTGGCATTGTGCTGTGTGATAAAACTGCACATTTTAGAGTGGCCTTTTATTGTGGCCAGCCTAAGGCACACCAGTCTAATAATCATGCTGTCTAATCAGTATCTTGATATGCCACGCATGTGAGGTGGATGGATTATCTCGGCAAAGGAGAAGTGCTCACTATCACAGATTTAGACAGATTTGTGAACAATATTTGAGAGAAATAGGCCTTTTGTGTACATAGAAAGAGTCTTAGATCTTTGAGTTCAGCTCATGAAAATGGGGGCAAAAACAAAAGTGTTGCGTTTATAATTTTGGTCAGTGTAGTAAGGAAGTATGCCATTTTGGATGCAGCCCGGGAAACACGGCAGAAACCAGTGCTGCGTCCCAATCCGCATACTATCCGTCCTAAATAGTATTCAAAAGTAGAATTAGTAATGTTGAAAATATTATTCCAAAGATTCCCGGATGGTCTACTACTTCCGGTAGATATTCAAAGTGCAGAATGATGCACGCTCTAACGGATGATCTTACCCACAACTCACCGCGAGTAGGCGGAGTTTAGTGACGCTCCACTGCATTAATAAAATTAAATAACTGATGCAACACTAAATTAATAACTATAACTATATAGTTAACTTTACATATGAAACAATGAATGAATAAAGAAGAGCTGTATCTTGATGTGTGTGACAGTTAATGGCCACATATTTTCTAGGCAACAATGGCCACTTCCGTTTCAAAAACAGTACATACCTTTAGTTCATAATATAAGTAGGCGAACTGGGACGCAGCGCAGAAGACAGCAGATGGTGATCGCTTTCGCGTCTGTTCCTCATATAAATCGATCGTTTGACCTCGGTACACTTGGAATATTTGTTCTTTTTAAACACTTTAACTGAATCATGTGTTTTTTGTTATTTAATAAATAAATGTGTTACCTTACTCAAAATGCGTGAATATGTATGTATGTATAATGTAAATAGAGTTATCACTACATTTTGAAATGAAAATCAAACCACAACACATGCTATTATTGCAAAATAATACCCCAGAATGTACATTTTATAATGACGGAAGGCGATAGTTTTGCGTGCAGCCGGGAGAGGCGCTAATTTAGTAAAAACTCATGTTTGTCGTATTTGAGGAAGGGACGTCTTGTATGTATTGTATGATTTATGATTTACTGAATATGGCATATGTGGCATGTGGATTTTATCTAAACTCTAATGTATTTTATGAATGAGAAAATGTAAGAATTCAGATGTCAGGCAGGTGCTGCACTGTTGTTAACATTCCATTACCTGGACAAAACTGCTGATCTCATGTTGCCATGGCACCAACACGATTTTCACATTTCTGTTTCAGACTCTGAGCTCTTTATTCTCTCTCCTACTTTTACTCTCACACATACCTATTCAAGAAATAGTATTATGAGCTATCATATCAGAACAAACCATAATTAACATATGAACTCATGTTGAGCTTTCATGTAGGCTAATATCACAACATTTTCAGACTTTGGTAAAAATTATAAAACAGAATTCTGTCTACAAGACTTTGTAATTTAAGTTATTATCTGTCAAGTTCAAACAGTAACCCTTCCATTTGATCCGGCACACTGAAAGTTAAATTCAAGTGAAGCACATTGCTTTGTACAGTATATCATAGTGAACTCTACTTCTGTACTGCACATTTGGCAAATGTAGTTGGTCATGTAGGTTATAGTTATTCTATAAATACAAAACATAATGCATGTTTTTTTTAAACTGTGGATACGAGTATGTAATTTGGACAAGCCCCTCTAGTATGTTATCAGCATTTTTGTCATTTTGCTTTTGTGGTAAGATTTGTGTTGATTTTTTACTGATCTCATATTTTCAGTTCCCTAACTGTAGTATTGTATATCACATACACCAAAGTATATGAAACATGTTAAAAATTGTTCCTGGCATAAATCTTAAGTTTAAAAGTCTTCACATAGAAGAGCTTGCACAAACATACTCATGACACACAGTAAGAGGCTAAACTAGACAGATGTGTTAGAGACCAGATTTAAAAAGAGCCACTACTGTCTGAAAAGAAAAGTAAACCACAAACATACAGCCTGAGGAGAGAGAGACACCGTACAAAGATTCATCCCAGGTCACAGTCACACAAACTCACCTTGGGTCAACTACAGAGGGGTTACATCAGTCAGAAATAATGACAATTCTCTCTCCCTCATGCACACACTTCACAACCACAAGATTAGTTTGGTGAGACCCCACTTCTCAATCCATTTTAGAGGGCCACTACGGTTGACAAGGTCATTTCCGTTCTCCTGCAGCCTTGAAAAACAGAAAATGAAATAAGCTGATAAGGCAAGAAGAAAAATTGAAAAAATATATATCTGTCCAGTTGAGAAAATAGCCAACACCAAACTAAAATTAAAAAGCAAAAATGATCACAGGCCCATGGAAGAAGTGTGCAGCTTAGTTTGGTGGTTCAAGTACTAAAACTAAAATCTCCACTCATTTCTATGCTAAAATGAGTAACTATGCTAAATTTAAGACTTTAGTCTGTTCTGTCAATATTATAGTTCATCCAAAAATGAAAATTCTGTCATCATTTACTCCCCCTCTTGTCATTTCAAACCTGTATGACTTTCTTTCTTCTGCAGAACACAAAAGACAATATTTTGAATAATGTTGGTAACCTGACAGCGACAGCACCCATGGACTTGCATTGGTTTTGTGTCCATACAATACAAGTGTAAGGGTACCACCGTTGGTCAGTTACCAACATTCTTCAAAATACCTTTTTTTGTCTTCTGCAGAGAAAAGAAGGTTATCAAGATTTGAAATGACAGGAGAGTAAATGATGACAGAATCTTCACTTTTGGGTGAACTATCCCTTTAAGCAATAGCTCTGGAGCCAAAGGGATGTCAGACGAAAAGTCATTTCAGAAAAATAAGAAACTCAAGAGAATTTTTTAATAAGATAAATTGTGCAGAACAAAACCAGGAGTGTTTCAGACATCACACACTTAACACTTACATTGAGACTATGTCGCTGGCTGAAAATCACATTATTGACTGTAACTTTGTTGCTTTGTTGAGCAATTTCACATTCATTGGAGACAGAAAAATGACACTGGAAACCTGTACTGTCATGCATGGTTAGACACAGCGTGGCATTCTCAAATACACAGCTTTCTGTTACTACAGCCATGAACAAAGCCAATAAACAAAGACCAACAAACTGCAAAAAATAAATAAAAGAGTTTACAAATAATTCGGTACACACATGATTCTAAAGAAAAAATGTCTGTGCGTGTGTTATGATGCCCTACTCTTCTTAGACAATTGCAGGAGATCAATACCTTGTTATATTTAATATTACATGTCTCGGATAGAGATCGATGTCCATGTATTTCTTTTCCGTTTTTGTCTTTCAGCATCTGACAAAGTATTTACAAGACCATAGGCTTGTTTTATGGACACCACCCACATAGTCTGTGTCTGTGTGTCTGTGAGGTTGGGTGCTGAGAGTGATATTTGACATTATTTTGTTACTTGGGGTAAACTAACTAATGGATGAATGTGACAATATTTAAAAGAGAAATGAGGATGGAACATTGATACCTGATTGTTGTAATGCATTTACAATGCAAAAAGCAACAATGCAAGACACTAACTTTCAATAAATAATTAAATGCACTACTTTTAATGATAGCAATAAACAATACTTCTGCCAAACATTATAATTAATAAGTTTAACCTTAATAAAATATACCATGGTAATACCAAAGGTAATGGTATTCACAGTAATATTACCATCGGATATGGATATGGATTGGATTTATTAGACAAAGTCATTTGTCAAGGATAAACACAAAAAGTTTAAATAAAACTTATATCCATTGTGGTCCTTGATGTAATGCACAACTTCACTACTAACTATGGTGACAGGTTACCTTGGTAAAATACAATAATACAAATTCACTCAACATCCTAATACACATACATCTACATACATTTATACATCATTCTAATAACCAGCTTTTAACTTTTGAGCTAAAATCAACTGCATTTAAAATACTTTTGATGTTCACAGGCAATTCCACTCTTTAGCACATGAATATTCAAAAGAAAAAGAAAAAACAACAATGTAATATCAATCGGACTCTGCCTAGTATTATAAGTATGTATCTCATTAACCCTAGAGAAATAGGAGCTAAAGTAAGTAGGAGCTCTTTTATTCAATATCTTATGTACCATTTTAAGTTTAAGGTGAACTACTCGACTCTCAATAGGTAACCAATTAAGATATTTAAAATGACATATATCAACATATGTAAAACTACTAAGGCCAATAACTATTCCTTATCGATTTATTTTGAGACCTTTGTTATTTATCTGTCCAAGCACGAGACAAATCAGACATCCATGACAAACACGCATATTCAAAATGACATTGCACAAGGTCATGTTGCTAGTAGTTTAACACTTTGTTTATCTAAAAAACGAATATATCTGGCTAGAAATTTTATCCTGGCATTCACCTTACCCAAAGTTTTTAAAGCCATACTTGCGCCACTCAAATCAAGGACACAAACCAGATAATTAACAGAGGTTCTATCTGCTATTACACAGTCACCTACCCTAACAGACATATTACATGATTTACTCAAATTTCTATTTTTTAATGCTATTATTTCTTGACTAAACCATGGATTAGATCTTTGTTTAATCCTCACCTGTCTAAGAGGAGCAATTTTATCCACTACTTTGAGAAAAGAGAGCTTAAAATGAGTCCAGGCATCATCAACTGATGATATATTAAGAGTAATATTCCAATTAGGGCTGCAGCTATCAATTATTATAGTAATCGAGTATTCTACTGATTTTCCATCGATTAATCTGGTATTGGGATAATAAGTACTTTATTAAAGAGCAATAGTAAATATACAAGAGAAAATAAGACAGGCCTCTTAAAATGAACAACTAATTTGTTTCCTTTTTATAAAAATTAATATATTTATTGCTGAAATTGCATACATTAATATCTGTGAAAACTAAACCCATTTAGTACAATCCATTGCCATATTAAATTCAAAATGCAATATAGGCCTAATACAAATGTATAAATAAGAAACATTAATAAAAATAGAAAGAATAATTGCAAGGTAAACAACTAACTTCAGCTTATACATGATGCATTTAGTTTATCTCAATCAGTTTTAGTTTATTTTTTACTATTAATTAGTAATATATTTGTCCACATAAAAATACAGCGTTAACCGGACTTTTATTTTGGCAGGTCGTTGGAAGACGCTTATTTTTTAGTGTGTTAGCTTCACTCAGTAAAATGTTCTGAAATAAACTCTCAAGAGCAACTCAAAAATAAAGTGCAGTTCATTCACTCAGACACGCAGAACAGACAGATGGCATGTGTAAATAACATGATTCGGCATCCACTAACGTTAGTCCGAATCTAGTTTTATGGACTCAATGCAGCCGGAAAACAAGTTTCACTCGCAAAATAGACTAAAACTAAATAAAATAGCAGTTCACCGTTTCAATAAGCTATCACTTATTTATCAGCATGAGAAATACGTGTGAGCGTGTGAACAGACTAAAATCCATGTGTCTCACGGTGAATGCGAGAGCCCTGTAACATGAACAGAGTTTAGCGGGCTGTGCGTCAGTAATAACGGTCAGTGGGGAAACGCAGTGCTCCGTGTGTACTGTAGTTAAATGGATTAAATGAGGCTTCGAGGTAACAAAAATTGCCTCCATGATTTTTTGTATTCGAATTACTCGAGTTACTCGAGGAATCGTTTCAGCCCTAATTCCAATTAACTCTTTTAAGACGTTCTTTAAAAACATCAATGCTATAATCAATAGGGGTGTTGGGAAAAATCGATTCACCTAACTATCGCAATTCTTTGTAAAACAATTTAAAAATCGATTGGTTTATCTCGGAATCTATTTATTTTTTTATTTTACTTCTCCTAAGCGGTGGTGGAGTTACCACTTTTATTCCAACAGAGGGCGTAAAGCATTATGTTTGTATCTGTATTAGACGACGTCGTATCCGTTTTAAGATGGCGCGAGGACGAAAAAATCATGGCCGAGTCAGCCAGAAATTATTTCGGCACCTTCACGTTTCAAATCCCAAGTGTAGAAACACTTTGGATTTTACACTTTACCGGGAAAAACAGCGCTAGACATGACTAAAACGGTATGCAAACTCTGCCATACACTGAGTTTCATGGTTCAAGGTACTTTAAAATATACACTGTGTATGTGTATGCTCCTGAAATAAAAGTTCAGAAAGATGTGATGCATTGTTTTTGTTAATATGACTCATAATATACAGCAGGGCTATTCAATTAGTTTGTCATGAGGGCCAGTTCATGAAAAGCATCCCAAATGAGGGGCCGGAGAGATATGGCTTGCAATATGAGGGATGACACAACAACAATAAGAAATCCGTTAGATTTTTTCCCAAATTCCGTTTTTTCGGTTTTAATTTTTCTGCATTTTCCGTCCTTCACTATACAATAGTAATATATTTGCCCACATGAAAAAAATACTTCAGTATACTACAGTATTCACTTATAAACTATATTAAAAGCCTGCAGTAGATACAGTACGTTGAACCATACAGGGGAAAATAAAAATAGAAATAATAGAATCTTACATAATACATTTGAAAGATTCTGTGCCATTCCGCGTTATTCATCAAAATCCGTTTAATGCCTGAAATCCGTGATTCAATCTTTGTCACGGTTTGCGTGGAAGAACCCAATTGCAGGCAGCAGGGGATGAAGAGGTTAACAAGGGCTTTTATTTTAAATAAACAAAACATCAAAACAAAAACCCACGAGGGGGTATAACTAAACAAACACCATGTACACACACAATACACGAGCACAGGACAAAGAAACATGAGGGTATATATAGGAAAGACAAACGAGGGATAATTACACAGGGCAGGTGGGAAACATTAGACACGGCAGGGAATCAATACATGAAACGAGAGGGGCGGGGCCAATAACAAGACACGAGAAAACATGAGATGTCAAAAACATAAACATCTCATGGCTTTCTCACATAGAACCTAAGGACTCTGTCCCGATCCTGCCGCACGACTAGAAATACAGAACCAGGAAGGCAGGACCGTGACAATCTTAGGGCCATGTATGTTGTATTTTTACATTTTTGCCCCATAAGACACACAAAGTTTTTTCCTACATTTAAACATGCTGATGTTGTATGTTAAACTGCACAACAACAACATGCAGGCTTTTCTACATTCAAACATGTTCATGTGTTGTATTTTAAAACTGCATAACAAAAAAGGAAACTTCAGTGAGTGAAACAACATTAACCTACACAGGCGCTATTCTCCGACGCGCTGTTCTCCGCCATTGCCTCTGTACTTTTGAAATGGTGGTCCTATTCGTGCTAGCAAAATGTCAGAAATGAAACTAATAAAAGTTATCATCCGTCATCGTCCTGTTCACCGCGTCCCACAGGAGAGAAGGCTTGCGAGTCGCGCTACTCGCCTAACGTCTCATGACTCCTGCTTGGTGTTGCTGCAGCTCGTGCTGAATGGAACAGGCGCGCGTCACTTCAGTACTGTAGGGTCCATTCCTGACTGAACTAAATTCATTCTAGAGATTCTTTTTCACACTATGCTACTTGAAGGGCGGAACAAATTACATCGAGGGCTGGGTTCGGCCCGCGGGCCGCCAATTGAATAGCCCGGATATACAGTCTCTTCAATGGTATGATCAAGTATCTTCCTAGTCTTTAATAAGCAAACAAAAATCACAATAAATTGTAGTATCGACTCGCAATAGTTATATAATCGCAATACTCAATAATCGCAATATATATTGAATCGGCACACAAGTATCGGGATAGTATTGAATCGGCAAAGTAGTGTATCGTTACACCCCTAATAATTAATGCTATAATATCTGATATCTTTGATTGTACCTCATCAAAATTCGTATCATAATTTACAGACAGAACAATACAAGTTTCATGATAAAGCAATAAATAATTTTACTACGATTAAACAGGCTTTGTAGGCACATCAACATCAAAGCAGTATATTCTTAAAACTACTGTAACTACGGGTTAACTCAAACAAGCACAAATGTTGGCGAGTTGCTTAATGCAGTGCTGTAAAACAGTGTTCCTTAAAAATATTAGTTTGAAAGCCTTTAGCATTTTTTCAAGTATACATTTATCATAATAATTTGGTCGTCTAAAAGCTCCCTCAAAATGACCCCTCTGATGATAACAGTTATTAAAGTATTGAGGAACATTGGGTGTGAAAGGTAACTTTATTACAATAATAATGTAAATGGGAAGCAGACTAAGATTAGATAAAATATTATAATTAGCCTCTGCTTTCATAACACATTGCACACTTAGTTGTAAGCTACAAATGTAGCATATAAAATATAACAGAGATGCCAGTAATGGTCATCAATAACAAGGTAAAACATAAAGTGGTTTCTTGATCTTGATCAATCTCTTTGAACGGTATGCATTCCTATTCGGACACATAATGTATCTCTACAAGATGGATATTTCAGATATTTGTGCAGTCTATGCAAATGCTTCTATGCTGAAGCAAACGACTGGCAGCAAAATGTTGTTGTTAACATTTATAGAGAGTTTCAGCTAAACACATTAGTGATTTAGGGAGTTACTTAGTTGTTCCACCCATGGGTGGATTGTGAGATTCTGATCTTCTAAATTTAATTCAGATTCATTTAAAAGGAGTAAGGTTTACAAACAGATGCAATAACATTTGTCCAACTGGTGCATATTGTATCTTAAAATCACCTCCCGATCGAAGGCATCATTGAGGATGAAGTTACAATGAAACAAAGTAAGGGAGATTTTGGCGTTTTAATTCAGATCTACAGAGTTATACCTCTGGCCAAAACAATCACAATTTGTCCTTGTCTAAACTCTGATCTCTTGTGTTCTCATTGAAGTCATTAAGCACATCATCCACAAGGGAATTCATATTCATGCAAGTAATATGAGAACAGGGCTAAGTTAATGAATTCATCGCACACCATTTAGTTCAATATTGATTAGCTCCTCCAGCATTGCACGTTAAGTTTTTGGTGAGGGTCTGCCATGCGTGTGTATACGTGTGTGTTGAATCCATGCATATAGTGATACACAAATGAAATTGCTTAATGATTTCTTTTTATCTTGAGTTTGTCCTAAACAGTTAGCATTGGCTGCTTCATTTCCACTAAAAGCAAAGCCCATCTTCAGAATCTACAATTACACGCAATTACCATCTTCTTCAGAGGACACAGAGGAACAAAGTACAGCATGTTCCTTTTGTGTGTGTTGTGTACGTGCACATGCTCCCAGCAAAAGGGCAATTATTCGAAAACTCTAAAAGCTCTGCCTACTCAAACCTTTTTATTTTTATGAGGAAAATCATCTCTGGAGAGACACCCCTTACGAAAATTTACCATGGTTTTACTACAGTTAAAACAACAACAAAAAAAATGGTTACTGTAGTAAAACAATGGTTATCACAAAATAACCATGGTTTTGAAAACCATGTTTTTTGTAAAAACCATAGTAATCGATGGTTACTGTAGTAAAACCATGGTTTTGCCCTGAGTAATCAATGCACCAAAAAACCATGGTTACTACACTTGTTTTACCACAAAAAAAACATGGTTAATTTCCGTAAGGGATCGAATCTTTACCTTTTCAACCAGTCAAACGTATGTGCTGCCAACATTCAGAATCTCAGTATGCTGTCTTTGTGAGAAGCAGATGTCTGAATGAGACAATACGCTTTATGCATCTGCAATACAAACTGAATCAATTCGGAGCTCAATAAAAATATTTTTTAAACTTAAACAAATGTTTGAGTTAGGTCAAAGGATCAACTAAGTTGTAAAGTCAACAAAATCTGTTAAAAGCATAACATACTTTTTGAGAATGTAATAAGTGCTATAATATTGCAAGCACCACTTTGACTTTGTTTGTCGTAACAAACAGGAAGTTGCTTTTAATATAATGCAATCTTTTCTGCCTCACCTCAGACCGACAATGCGTGTAAGCTCATTCCAGTTGCTCTTTTGGCACTTTGAAATGACTGACGTGTAATGTCACTGTGTTGACAGGAACCGAAATGTCTGCCATATCTTGACTGCAGCATTACTCTTGGTCTCATCTCTCAGTTCAATCCAAATGCCAAAGATACCTTTACATTTCTTTATATCTCTCAATTTTCAGTTGCCTTCCTCCCGCTCAAAACAAAATGTGACTTTAAAGGCCAATGTGCTGACAGGCATCGTTGGGAAAAAATGATATCTAACCAGGGTGCCTTAGCAACAGTGTGACATAGCAACTCCCTTTGATGTCCCGCCGAGCAGACAACCAGGCACATACACCGGCAGATCTCGTAGAAGGGAGGGAAAAAAGCGAGGGAAAGGAGAAAAACAAGTTGAACTTTTCTGAAATCGCTTTGCCGAGTCTCCCACTCGGCGTCTCTCGTCACCTTCTCATCTAACGCTCACCTTTCTGTTTCTCTCACATCTCTTGACTGTCTTGTCGTCTTTTTCTACACTTTCATGTCAACCATTTCATCTAGCTTTTCTTCGAGCTCAATCATCTTTGTTTAATGCTTTCCAAACACACACCCCTTTAGCCTTTGAGAGTTAGCATGCTAACTACGCTAGAGGCTGTATTAACTCCCTGACGATAATGTATGCCACGAAAAGTAAAAAATGACCGACGTGTGTGGAAATCGCGTGTCATGTAGAGCGGCAGGACTCAATTCTCTCGAGTGAAGAATGTCAGTCTAGGCATTTGCGCATGTGCGTATTTCACATACCGGAAATGGACAAATGAAAAAAAAAACATCACATTAACTTAAATCTTAATGTATTAATAACTGAAATTAAAAATGCAACCACAAAGGAGCCTCAACGGGTTATCTGTCAATTACTCATATAACTTGTCTATTAAAGGGATAGTTCACCCAAAAATGAAATTCTGTCATCACTTACTCACCCTTTTGTCATTTCAAACCTGTGTGGCTTTCTATCTGCAGAACACAAAATAAGATATTTTGAAGAATGTCGGTAACCGAACAACAGTGGTACCCATTGACTTGCATTGGTGTTGTGTCCGTTCGACAGAAGTGGATGGGTACCGCTGTCAAAATATCTTCTTTTGTGTTCTGCAAAAGAAAGAAAGTCATACAGGTTTGAAATGACAAGAGGGTGAGTAAACGATGACAGAATTTTCATTCCACGCCCCTATTTGCATATTTTTGCATAACTCACATGAGCAAACTTCCAAAAGGAAGAGCAGATGATGTATGGACAGAGACAGTTTATGCACTTGTCTGTTGGCTAAGGAGCGGGTGGGATTGAAGAGATTAAACTTGCCGTTTTGTAATAATAGTTTATTCCTCCACATCCTCGAATTCAACTTTAACATTTTTTGCAGGGAGTACAGCTGTCTAAACAGGCGCATGTAAACCAGACATATCTGACACACACTCTTGCAACAGTCACTGTGGTGTTGTAAGAGAAAATAGGAATGTTTAAAGTTTTATAGGTTTGTGGTAATTCCTCTTTCACAGTATGTCCTCCCCTTGCCTCTTATCACTCCTCAAACATTGTATAAATCATTTGTCAAGACCAGCCTTCAGGAAATAGTAGCTGGAATTCAGGAAGTGTCCACAGTGTTTGAGCTGACATGTGTCTCTTACTGTAGTTGCAAAGTTAGAATCTGACCTCATGTAAAATATATTAGATTTGGCCTTTTTATGAAGAAAAAAATCAATCGTGTGACTCTATATCTGTACTTATGAGCAGGAATTCAATGTCCATTTCACCATATTAATGGATTCGTATAATTTATTAATCTCATCGGGCCATAAAGCAGTGCACACATGCACGAAATCCCCCAGCACTCATGTGGTGAAACGTGAGAGCCGTGGAATTGTCCATTTGTGTGCCATTTCAGGTATGTCCAGAAAGCTTATGAGAGTATTTTGATGCTCACTATCTTTTGAAATAAATGATAAAATGCTTCAGTTGAGTATTTCCAGAAATACAGAAGGAGTTTCGACCTTCTCCCTAGAAAGTGTTTACCGAGAGCAGACCTCCATAAAGCAAACATGCTCTTGGAGAGTAGTAGTGTTTCGATATGACACACACACACAAGTGCACCAGGAGAAATTGATTTATATTTGTCCTAAAAAGACAACATTGGCTCAAGGTTAGTCATTTCAGTTCTATGTATAATATATGTTAAGCACCATCGAGGCATGACATGTTAAGCTACTGAAATGTTTCTTCCTACTGTAAAAGCTTCAAGATAAGAACCGAGTAAAATCAAACTTTCAACTATCAGTGAGTTTGTTTTGTGACACACAAATTCTTGTGGTTCAAATATGATCTTTGAGTTTGATAGTGTTGCTGAATATAAAGAATGCATCAGACAAAATATAAAATAATAAAAACATGTCTGACAGAAATGACGCACGCTCAACTTACTGTAAATGTTGGCGAGAGGATTTTAGCATTTATATTCGTTTCAGTGTGGACATGCTTTTCCATTATGGATGAAAACCAGCATTTCTAAATGAAAACTGCAAAAATATCTGGAAGAGAGACATGATCCAGAATTCATGCAGCGATTATGAGGTACAAAAATCAGCAGGTGTGAATCTTCCACAATCATAACGTTGCAGTTCAACAATGATCGGATAAGAGGCAAATGTTCAGTCACCCCATTCGTCACAAAAAAATATTTGATTAATACAAAACGACTTCAGCAACCGCAGGGACCAATATCCACTTCATAAAAATTTCATTCGTAATAGTATATTGATCAAGAGTTTTGCCAGACAGTTAATTGTTTTGTCATAATAACTTTTTGTCTAATAGGCACAATATTGATCCTTTTAATCGACTCCCTGATATAACTCACAATGAAGCCGTTTCACTTAGCGATGGCATCAATAATACAGGAAACTAAGAATAAATGAATTGCACTATTATGAAAATGGTATAGTACAAAAACGCATTGTGCATTGTTGTCACTCAAACAGAGTACTGGGAATTTGTGTTCTTCCTCTTTATTTTAGAAACAAATTTCAACGTTTGTCTTTTTATCCATCTTGCTCAAGAAGACGCTTTGTGCTACAGAATATAGCCTATGTAGGGATAATGTAGGCAGCCGGTTGTTATTGCAAGAATAAACCCTGTCACACAACATTCACACAACGCGTAAATGCCACGAACACGCAATTTGGTTTAATCATTTGTAAATATAATGTCATATATATTTTAAAAAGACATTTATATTCATTTTTTGTGTAATATTAAACTATACTGTCAAATGATTTGCATCCAGGTTACGCATGTGTTATAAGATTTAAACGCTTGTTATCTGGGAATATCAGACCTTGGAATGTCCTGATTGGCCAATCAGAATTAAGTATTCCAGAGCGCCGTGTAATAAACCTTTGCCAAATCTTAGCCATTACAGACACCTCTAAAGACCTATCAACCCAATTTTTTTAATTCATATTGTTTCATAGTCATCCGTCCCTCTCAGGTAACTGCAGTTTTGGCCAGCCTCCTCAACTTTAACACTTCAAGTAATCACATATAATAAGAGTTGTGGTGAATTATGCCCATTTTCATCCTATCTGTACACTTCAGTAACATTAACACTCATTAAACATGCACACCAACATTACAAAAATGTTTCAAAGAATTCTCCATGCTGTAAGCCTCCACGCACACATGCACGCACACACACAAGCGCGCGCACACACCCTGCCAACTACACATTGAACTTAAGCATCATGTTTAATGAGGCGGTTTTTAAAAATAAAAAATAGCATGCTATCTAATTAACTAATGTGACTAAGCACAGATAATACTCTGAAATCTAATTAGTATGGAGTGCTCCAATTCAGTGTTTTAAATCGACACATCTTGATTGATTGTGTTCTTCGGGTCTATTTGGGTGAAGTACTTTAAGAGCAGAAACAAAATAAGAAACATGTTGTTTACCTTGTGCTATATTTTGTAGAACACTGCACATCCTCTCATTATATTATCAATAAATGTATTAAAAACGTAATTGAATCCAGTCTCTTTGAAACCGGCAGTTTGATTTAACCTCACTTTTCTGAGATGGATCACTGCTCACATGCAGTGTGGACCGAGCGTGTCCTATCCTTGAAGAGTTTTAGACTTTATTTTTGCCATTTCTTTAAAGTTTTGTTATTTTTAACATGTCATCGAGAGAGGAGAAATGGTAGGCTAAGTGCTGTTGTTGAGACAGAACAGAGGGAACAAAGGTTCAAATGCTGTGGACACAGCATCAAGCCTGAAGGGGACTATTATAAAGGTTGTATTTGTGTCAGTTGTGTGCTGCTCCAGCACAAAAGGACATAAAACGCAACCACCTCCATAAAGGTCCAATGCTTGTGTCCTTCACATCACTGTGCACAAAGAAGGCTGCTAGTGCCTGTCCAGTTCGGTGCAGACAAGAAATACACTCGGTAAACTGTCAGTTATCAGTTTGGAAAAAGAATAGAGCCAAGGTAGAAGTAAAGAGGGAAAACCATGAAAGTCTTGCGACCTGATGATGTCTCCAGAAGGTTTTGGACTCAGCACTTCTTCTGCTCTGGTTTATGTCCCTAACCTCTGGATGATTTATTCCCCCCCAAGACATAGATACAGTCTATAGCACCTTGGGTTTACCAACCTCAGCATGTTTATAATGGCCTCATAACCCTGTTTTCTCTCTAACAAGCAGTCAGTGACTCTGACCTGCTTAAGAACAGTAGAGCTTAATGTAGGTAGAATCATCTGCCTTATTTAATACGGAAAGAAACAAGGACGACCTATATTTGAGAAATGCTGAGCAATGGAAGGATGCTGTATGAATTCAGAAGGTGAATTGTTTTATAAATGCTCAGCTGTAAAGTAATAATTCCAGGATGGATGAGAATATGGAGATTATGAAAGTGGTTTTGGTTGAAGAGGTTTGTTTTTTAGTTTGCAGTGCATTGTGGGTAATGTGCTGTGCTAAGCTGCTCTTGGTGTTGTAGCCATGGTGACTTCCTATTAGTCTGTCAAGAACTATAATTTATTTCTTCTGCTGTACTTTCTTCTTTTTAATATAAAACAGAGCTGCCAAATACTGCATTTGAGATAACGGTAATGTTCTCTTCATTTGTGTTTGGTTAATACAATTAAGAAATAAAATCATATCAATAATATGATTGTAACAACGTTCAATAGAAGGAAAGGAAGTAGGCGGGAACCGGCGAACATTTAAACAATAAACTTTAATAAAAAATAAACAAACAATAATACGGAAGTAAAAGGCCGGCAGCCACCTCACGGTCGACTGCCGGCCACACAAACATAAATAAAACTTAACATTTCCGGGCCCGGTCCTCTCTCCTCGGCAGTCCCGTCGCTCGTCCTCTTATGCTCCCTAGCTCCCCGTGAGGCATGCAGGACCGGTGCGCGTACAGCTGATACTCATTATCACTCACGCCACCGGCCCCGCCTTCCTGCCCCACGGCTCTCGTCCCGCCTTCCTCGCTACAATGATGTTTATATAATATACATATAACATGTTTGAACAACTATAGCAGGTGATTTATGTCTATACTGTACATACATACACTCAAACAAATGCTGGGTCAGCACTGGGTCAAAAACGGACAAGCCCAACTGTTAAATTAGGTTAAAGTAACCCAAGTTTATTTTGACCCAGCAATGGGTTGAAACAACCCAACATACAGCAGAACATTTATAACCCAACGGTTGGATAACTTTGGCCACTTTCATTCACCAAGGCCTGCCTAAGAAACTATATGACTCACAGGGATCGTTTTGTGCCGTGTTAGTTTGAGAGCCGTGGAAATGTCCCCACAGTAACAGACCAGTGTACATTCATGAACGTGTCAACAATATTTAAGAGTTTATGCCGTTAAACTCGCGTACTTTTAGGAATTCAGCATCTAGTTGATCGAGACAAATTCTTATTCCAACTGATATAAACACAACAGCTTACTTCTTCTATCAGGTGACTTTTTGTTGTTTCCAGGAGGACTGTTAAAGAATGCACCTTCCGGAAATCCTGTAGAATTCAACCAAGAAAGTGTGCCTTATTTATCAGACGTTCAGCCGAGAAGTGATGTCTGAGGCTGAGACTTGGTAATTCATCCCTTTTTAATAACATTTTTTAGTGTTCAGAGTTCAGACAGACCGTAATAGTAATAAATAGGACCTTTTTTGCAAAGGTTGTCTTTACTCATTGCACAACAATCACAAACTGCATTAAAACACAGGACATTGAACCTAACTGAATGAAATATACCTATAACATAAATATTCATAATCTATAAAATTATCTAATAATTTCCAACAAAACCATGAGTATTTTGTCCCCCAATGCTTCATAAAAAGTGATGGGACACCCAGATAACATTGTGGAACGTGCCATGGAATGAAATAAGGTTACAGACAGTTCAATTGAGCACATGAGGATAAAGGAGAACTTCTATATCCTTTTCTTTAACTCTCATTGTTGTATACCCTTTGGCTCTCTTTTAGGGCTGAAACGATTCCTCGAGTAACTCGAGTTATTCGAATACAAAAAATCATCGAGGCAATTTTTGTTGCCTCGAAGCCTCGTTTAATCCATTTAACTACAGTACACACGGAGCACTGCGTTTCCCCACGGACCGTTATTACTGACGCACAGCCCGTTAAAACTCTATTCATGTTACAGGGCTGTCAAGTCTCATGCGTTCACCGTGAGACACACGCATTTTAGTCTGTTCACACGCTCACACGTGTTTCTCATGCTGATAAATAACTGAGAGCTGGGCTGTGACGGGGCTGTGACGGTTGCCGTAACAACCGCACCACCGCGATGGTAAAGTGCCATGACAGTGGCGAACTGCCACCGGCGGTAGTGCACGTCACTCTGACAAATATAGGTGTAATAAATATGAGAGTTGCGATAACGATTGCTAGTTGTAGCCTTTCAGTTGTGGATGGTTTTATTTAAAAGATTTTAAATTAACAGAAATTATTGGCATAACGTTTCCGTTGGTGCGTTCGAGCGCAGGCCTGCACGGCAAAACCCAGGTTATTCTGCAGGTTTTGCAATGGATCTTGTTGTGAAATGAACAGATACGTAAAATCAAAACTGGCTATGACACGCTTGCTTAGTGTCGGAGCGCGCGCAGGTTTTGCCGCGGTTGCGGAGAGACAAATATTCATTTGCGCTCCTGTGAACATCTTCTGAACGCGCATTTAGTGCAGCTGTACACATTTTAATCTGGACAATGTCAACAAGTAAGTTTCACATCAACGAGTCGGAAAAAGTAAAGTTTTTATGGCGATCTGAATAGGAAAGCCAATGAAGATTTAAACAGTTTGTTTCAAATGGAATTGTTAAGGAATGTAAGGGTTAATACGCCACTGACTGAAGTTACTGCAACAAGAGCTTTTTTATTTAGTATTTAGCTTTCTTATATCATTTCAGTTTTCATTATTTACTGATGTTTATTTAAATGCTTTATATGCTGTAGTGTGCCGTTTCACTGATGGATTTGCGCGTTAAACATTGACGGATGTTTCATCCTCATTTATTTCAGATATCATATTTCAATTATTTAACAATTTCAAGTATTTAAATAAGGTCTATATTTCTCTTCCACTCGTCATGTGGTTGCTACACGCAAATATAATAATATAAATATTATTTATATAAATAATATATATTTCTCAACCACCGCGGTAGATTTGTCTGTTACCACCGCGGTGGTAAAAAACTGTCACCTCACAGCCCTAATTAGCTTATTGAAATGGTGAACTGATATTTTACTTAGTTTTAGTCTATTTTACGAGTGAAACTTGTTTTCCGGCTGCATTGAGTCCATCAAACTAGATGCGGACTAGTTTACACCGAATCCTGTTATTTACACATTTCATCTGTCTGGTCTGCGTGTCTGAGTGAATGAACTGCACAGTTTAACATGCTACACGCGTGATGCTCATGAATTTGTCTGCGTCTGCGCTGAATGAGGACATGAACTTCACCTCCAGACTTGCTCTGAGAGTTTATTTCACAAACATGTTATTGTTTGAGTGAAGAAACAGACATACTAAAAAATAAGCGTTTTCTGACAACCTGCCAAAATAAAAGTCATAGGCTATTGTTTGAAATTATTATTTCCATTTTTATTCATGTTTCTTATTTATATATTTGTATTATATTGCATTTTGAATTTAATATGGCAATGGAATGTACTAAATGGGTTTAGTTTTCACAGATATTAATGTATGCTATTTCAGCAATAAAAACTAATTGTTCTAAAAAGGAAACAAATGAGTTGTTTTACTCATTTTAAGAGACCTGTCTTATTTTCTCTTATATATTTAGTATTGCTTTTTAATAAAGAAAAAGTACTTATTATCCGAATACTCGATTAATCGATGGAAAAATCAGTAGAATACTCGATTAGTAAAAGAATCGATAGCTGCAGCCCTATTTCAAACCATTAGATGGTAACTAGCATTAAAACAGAAACACAAAGACAGTTTATTGCAAGGGTTAAACGTTGCTCTGATATTTTTTAGGAGTTAGAATCAGGTGTTTTTGCTGTCTCGTGTGCTTCCATGAATCAGAGTTAATGACGAATATTTTTCATTTATTCATTAAGCAGAAGCTTTTATCCAAAGTGACTTACAAGATACAGATGAAACGCAAGCAATTTATCAAAGAGTTGAAATGCAATTGTAAAATATAGGAAAACGAAACTTCATTAGCATGAATTAAGGGCTCACACAAAAGTGGTTTCTTTAGCCATTTTTAATATTATTAGTTTTATTTCTTTTATTTTAGCTCTTTATTTACAGAATCCGGCTTCGGCGCAACCGCATTAATTTATGATTGCCATACCCACAATGCAGTAGTTATGCTACAACTTTTAATGTGTTTATCCTAAAATATTACAACTTTAATATCATAATGCAACAGCCCTCCTCAAAATATTGCTACTTTCATCTCAACGTTACAGCATTCTTATCATAAAAGTGCTATTAGAGAGTATCCACAAAATATTATGGCTTTCTTTATAATGTCTTTAAAATAATTTTCCATGTTCAGTCCAACGCCATCTTTCAACCCCCTTATGCTTTCGGACAATTGTTGAGAGGTCTGACATACTGAAAGAGATGAAACATTCGATTTGGGACAGGAGAGCATGTGTGTGGATATGTTGGCTTGAGCATTCACAGCAGACTGTCTAATCCCTAATAGGATGTTTTACGCTGATGACAGGCATTTTACAGCCACAGTTCCACAAGGCCAAACCACAGAGTAAAAGAGAAGAGCAAGATACAGAAAGAATGGAAGAAAAGGTGTGAAGAGGCATCACTAACACCTTTACCCGATGTTCTCAACCTCAGACAATGTGCCCCCTTTCCTCTTCCCTGACATACTGTCTACAAATAGAAGAATCAAAATCTTTAAGCGCTCAAGAGACATCACATCCACGGGGGAAAACTCTTCATCTCTTACTGACTTCAGTGATCTATCCATTGCTTTTCTCTGAGAAGACAGGAATCAGTTTCTTGATGTAATGGAGGTGATTGCTTTACACTGTTGATGGACAAGAAGTGAGTTTCTAACGGGAAATGGTGGTAGTGACTGCCTAATGCTGCATCACACGAGTGGTGGAATTGCCGCACGGCAGCGGCCTTTAAGCCGATGTGGCTGCCGCTGCCGTTCACAAAAAGATAAAATATTTATATCTTCAGCTGTGCATGCTGCAAAGAGCCGTGCCGTGGAAGTTGCGGGATTTTGGATGCACGAGCACCGCTTCCGCTCCGCCAACGAAGCGGCCCGTGTTTTGCCTTTGAAAATGAACTGGACAAACGCGACTGCCGCGTACCGTGTGAATCCAGCATTAAGGTGGTAAGCTGTTGCCCAAGCTAGTTTTATGTAGTTTAAGAAGGGTTTTCTGGACACTTTCATGCTACCCAATGCTTGCGTATATTAAATATACCTAATGTACCCCTGATTTCTCCTAACATGGTGAAGAGAAAGGTTTACAATCATATTTTCCTCAGTAAATAAATTAAATCAAAGAAAAGTAACATTTTTAGTTGTTTTTCACTAGAAGACACCAAAATAGGTCTGGCAAAGACAGAGAGTGATAAGAAGAACAGGTAGGATGTGACCTATCACAATGCAACTGTAATGGTGAGGATAAATTGGGTGTTTTGGGTGAGTTTGGAGACGGGGAGGCAAAAGAAAGGAAGAATGAGAAAATGTAATATTAATACAAAGAAAGGAGAAAATGAAATCGTGTAAAAATTAGTCTCTTCACCGTTATCCAGCAGATACCAATCTTCCCCAAAATTGAGCATCAGGGGAAATGTCATCCCCTTTAATGCCCCATCCATTTCTCCCAAAAATGCACTTTCCAAAATGGTTAGTCTGAGATGAGACAGACAGAGAGTTTCAGAAAGGAAAAGTTCGAATGAAAAGCTTCTTAGAAAGAGATGCATGTGCCATAATGGTTCTATCAAAAAGGGTTTAAAATATGTTGAAATGGCAAAAATGTGTAATTACTTTTGCTTTTAAAGAAGCATGACGTGCCTTGTACATGCCTGTTGGACGACTGATGTTGAAGAAGATAAAAACACATCATTTTGAAATAAAACACTCCCAGCCCTAATATAAAGGAGAACACATGTAATAGTGTTCATAAAAGTTCACCATCCCCTTTATAGTTTTAAATAAATAAATAAGGCTCATCTATTTGACAAGCTGCTGGAGAAAGATAATGCATTTGAATTGTGGCAGTGTTGACTCAGCAACCTTCAGCAGAAAAGAGTCATGATCAATACCTCATCAATCAGTGGCTTTAGAGTGTGACATGCCTGACGCTGGCAAGCATAAAAATTTAGGGATTACAAAGGTGACAAGGAACTTAAAAGATCTGCATGCAATAGTGAAACGCAACGCAAGTGGGGAAAATGCAACTCTAGCTCAAAATGATAGATTGTGATCGAGGGACCACTGGCCATTAAACTTGAAAGTATGTTACTTTTAATCATAGTTTTAAAGGCCATGTAGAGAACGTTACTTTTGAAAGTAACTTGTTCTACAATTGCATTTACCTATTATTTCAAGTTACTATTAGGTCATTTTTATGGTCAGTATTTTACTATACTGCATTCACTGCTATATTCTGACCTCTCCAACTCAAAATTCTCTAAAGATTGGTTGCATCTAAAATTGTCAACTGGTTCAGTTAGAGTTCTGAAATATAGTCACCCAATAATGGTTTCCCATCTGTATAGATATTTTAGGTTATCTTTAACATATTTTGACATATTTTGGCAGTTAGAAAGTCACTGAGATGAACAGCAGCAATGCAAAACACTGATTTTATACAGAAAAAAATGCACTTTTCGCCAGATTTAATGCTGTACAGATGAGAATAATAATTGAATTTGTGAAAAAAAACATTACCGTATTCTGGATCTACTTGACAGAATTAATAGAGCAAAGTAAATAAACTGGGCATATAAGACATTTACTGCTTGTTTTGTTATTCAGGTCTCAGACCTGTTTTGCTCCGAAGCATCTGGTAAAACGAGACAGATAGTAAGAATGAGCGAGAGAGATGTTGAGTGATTTACCAGCTAAAATGGAGCCCAGAGCTGATGACCAAGAACGAGAGAGTGAGGGAGAAGTGAAACAGTTTACACTGTCTGCCAGTTTGGCCCCTGTAGCAATCTGAGAGCCATTTGTCAAAACCAGAGGAAGAAATTATACGGCGCTCAGCAGAGCTGGCGACCAGACATGATTTATTGAGCTGGTATCGATGCCCACCCACACCCAAACAGAACCGACACATGGGTGATTTCATGGGACGGCCTCCTCTCCATGGATTTGCAAACATTTTCCATGAACCATGTCTGGTCTTCAAATTACGGTAAAATCCCCAATACGACTCAATCCTTAGTAATCTCAATGTTATTTGCCTCTACACATAACATTTATTTCTGAGGAGGCTTCCATTTATTACAAATCATCCAGACAAAAGAGACTCAACAAAGGCAATACAAATTAATTGAATTGGTCACGGGTGAGAGGCACGGAGTCAACAGAGACTGAATTCACCCACATTGCGAACGTCATCAGATGAGCGAACAGGACCAGGTGTGAATTTACGCAGGTTTTTGGCATGGCGAATGCAACAAGAGATGTTAATTTTACAGCAGAGATAAAGAGATGAAGTTAATTAAAATGCTCCAGCTCTAATCACTGGAGTACAGCCACTTTAAAGAGAAAAATACATGCCTTGTCAAAGTGTGTCAGAGCTAGAGAAAGAGAGAGAGAGAGCACGCTGTGTTCTTCTCTGGAAACTAGGAATGAATTATCTAATCAAAGATAAATTTGCTTGGTGAGCAATAGCCAATCAGATACTCAGATGGTGTGCTGCCGAGTTAACCGCTGCAGGAGGTGAGATACTTTAATAAGCTAATTTGAGCACATCTGAATCTATCAGGATGACAGCATGCAGTAGATACGAGTGCACGAGAGGTGCCGTTGATGTTGGTAACAGGTGTAGTGCTTTATCATTTTCTGAGCTAAGATTTCTAGGTACCTAGCAGGTGATTTGGAAATAGGATTGTGTAGATAAGACTGGCTGTACAACACTCTAATACATTACATAAAAGTACATTTATAATGAGAAGGCAAACTTAGTAAAACAAATAAAATGACTTTTTCCATGGAGGTCAATGTGGAAAGAAATCTTTAGGCCAAGTTTTTACCTACGTATGTCAAATACAAAATCAAATATTTTGCTCCCAGACAATTTTCTGTACAAATAAAGAGTGATCGTATGTTAAACAACACACTTCCTGTGGAACAAGACAAAATGGCATTAAATCAGTTCTGAAGAAAATGGAAGACCTAAACTTTCTCAGAGCCAAAGTTAATACATTTATATGATCGAGAACATCTTACAAATCTGAGGTATTGTTCATGGGCTGGCAACACGAGGTTAAGTGAGGCGGTGACTTCTCGAAAGCATCTAAATTCACACACGTAAGAAAAACAAAACCTGCTCTCTTGTTGTTTATGTCTCTTTAAAACCTTCAAGAGAAGCCAGGAAAAATTCTGTATTGCACTATTCAATTGCAATGGCGAAATGCCACGTGACAATCTTTCAAGGGTGAGGTGTAGGCTACATTTCCCACACAGATGCCCATTTATATCCAATGTCCACTGAAATGATGATATTGGATGGCCCTCTGAACATTTTAGCGTAATCCGGCATAATTCCATCCGCCCAACAACTTCACCCCATGATCCGTTCCTGTGAAACTGTCTGGTGATACTTTCTGTGAACCCAACAGTGTCACGAATCTTACAAAGCGCTTAACCCCACAAAAACACCACGGTGCCAGCTATTAAGAGCAGACACGCAAGGATGTGATCTGTCGCATTTGTCTTTCGCTGTGTAAAGTCCGCGTCTGTTAAGTAAAGGCCTCGCTCACGATTGCTAATTCCTCATTCATTCTTTTGCAATAACACCTTTCTGAATAGATAATCACCAGCGGACATTCATGTGAACCTGACGCTGATCGGAAAGGAGATGAATACACTTTCATACCTGATGCGTCTAATTTCTGTAATTGTGGCAGTCAATGAAATAATCAGCGGCTGCTCCTCAAAGCCGCATTGTTCTATTCAGTGGGCTTTGTGAGTCATTAACTGTCTACAGTTGGCCATTTTAACCACTGATTAATGTTTTACTTATTCAAAGCTGTAAGAGAAAATTGAAAGACCTTCACTCGGCTGACCTCTTTCAGCACAAATTGAAATCTCTTTCTGATGTACAATCACCATTCGAGTGTTTCACCTCTGAACATGTAGAATAAGAGCAATTCCACACATATGTCAACCTTACCATGGACAAATACAATTTTACCATCGAAACAAACATTCATTTTAATGGTCTCTTTAAATCTAAGAATATAAGGAAATTTCGTTGTTTATCCAAAACACGAGACCATTTTAATCATATTGTAGCAATTTTTCATGGTTCATATTTTTTCCTTACTACTTAATGTACACAATGTCCACCACATGTTTCATTCATTTATAAACAACAATTTGGAAGGGAAGTTTTGCATCCAACGCCCACATTTAGCATCTTTATTTCTACCTTAAACCTGACAGATATTTACAAAAAAATCTATTTGATATTTGATGGTTTGACTCTTCAGAGCTTTAGGAAAATACACACAAAAGATTTCAAATATTAGTTACTCTAAGGTACTTGCTATGTTTTGGCTTCAAAAGCTACATTTGTAATGCCGGAATCGCTCATAACAGGACATCATCTTTGCCATGACGAAATGATTTGTGCCACTCATTTCCTCTTTTCCTGTGCTTCCTCAATTTAATATACTTCAAGCTTCACAGATGAAATAGCTTTCTTATTAACGTTTGTACTTCCTTCCAAGGTTAAAAGAAAAAAATATGGTGGCTACCAAATCAGAAGGTTTTGACACAACACAAAGATTTCCCTGACTTTCTTTTTAATGAGAAACACTTGCCACATTATTCCAGACTGTTGTGAATTTTTAGCAGAGCTAAGCAATATTGTGCACGAGGGTCCGTTAACGGCGACTCATTAACGGATAATAAATGATTTCCTACATAGAATGGGAGATAAAAAATGCACTGCAGACACTGGCATCATTCTAATAATTCACATTCATGCTTGTGAGCACATAGCCCTCCCTTGTGTGAACCACTTACTGTGTTACACTCAACCCTATAACCAAGGTCCATCATTAAGTGTTCAGCAGGACGATTGTGAAACATTTATCAGCCATATATAGGCCATGTAAATGTACTCATACTGTAGTACTAAAAAACAGGGTTCAGTGATCTTTTGTAAATGTCGTAGCAAGTAACATTATTTAGTCACCTTGGTGAGTTAATAAAACTCCAGCCTAGCGAGTGTTAATTTGGAACTTGCCTCTGTGCTACGGTGACAATATATGTTAACCTTCTTCTCTCACATACCAAGACGTGACGAACAGATTAAACAAACCTTTAAAGGAAGTGTGTGCGAGGAAAGAGCGAAAAGGAAACTAGAAATGGGGCTTGTCACTGAAGCTTGTCCACTGTGTTTCCATGGTAATTAAAGCAGACATCTGTAATGGTGTATAACTTGACCTGAATCTGTCTTAGGGAAGCTGCGAACAATTGTCAAAGTTTCCCACCGCAGATAGAGAAATGCAACTTTAGCGCTGCATTCGAAATCACTGAAAACTTCCATACTATATAGTAGGTGAAAATGAGTATGAGTCATGATTAGTATGTCAGAAACCTGTAACGCTGTAGCATGAACCAGGCAGGACAGTGGATCCACGTGCAGTTTCAATATTTTAATATACATCCACAGGGTACACAGAAACATAGCACAAGAAGCTAGAGACACTGACAACATCATACATTGACTGACAAACAACAACTGAAACACAAGCTCTATATATACAGGGGTAACTCAAGGGGTAACAAGACACACCTGGGGATAATCAAACACCTGACGGGGTAACCATGGGAACAAACAAAAGTGCAGAACAAAATGAGAATAATGACAGAAGACAAACTAAAACCAAGGGAAAAGACAGGCCGAATCATCACAAAACCTCAGTATGCAAAAAACAAGTAGGTGAGAAATACCCGGATGGTCTACTACTTTCGCCGAGATTCGTGAGTGTGGATCGGATGGACACTTCTTTATCCTATGATGCCACAGGAGCTGAGCAACGGTCAAATGTCAAAAGTAAATATAGCAGAAAACTTTAAGGCGGACGTCCGTTTTTGATGTAAGTGCCAATAAATGAATTTCTCGTGACTAAGTTATGTTTTTATCAACGCTCACGTATAGGTTGTTGTTAATACGTCATAGGCCAAAGAGCATATGGGTCACATGACCATAAAACATGGCGGACCCAGTATGTCCGAAATGTATTCATACTACTTCCACTCATACTATGCTGTATATAGAACTGTTTTTTGACGGCCGATATGTAGGTACTCATTCAAATTGCAGTATGCGATTTCGGACGCAGCATTGATGTTGTTCATTATGGCCCCGCCCCTCTAGATCCAATTAATCTGTAAATGTTTATTGAAACAGATGTGAACCACTTAAACCTCCCCAGTGCTCAGTGGCGCCCCCATTACTTTCTCATTCCATGTACAGTTGGTATTTATTCGCAGCGAATTAAAATTCATCGCCATCTGGTGTGACTTAAACCCCCACCCCTCATGTCTCATCTAAAAAGGCCCCTCCTGACATAACCCATTATAGTTAAAAGATTCAGAGCGAACCACTTCTCCTTTCTCATTATCACCAGAAAGATTTGGCAACCCTCTCTGTAACCCATAGTACTGTATATAAAATGACACAATAACATTTCAATTTAATGTTGATGTTGAACAACATATGTTAATTGCTGAAACTCAAATCACACAAATCATTTGGAGACAAGTTGCAAACTTAAAGGAACAATACGGGGTTTTTAGGAGGATCCATTGACAGAAATGCAATATAATATACAAAACTATTTCTTCAGAGGTGTATAAAGACCTTACGTGATGAACCATTATGTTTGTAATACCTTAGAATAAGCTGCTTATATCTACATACAGAGCGGCCCTACATACATTGAATTCGCCGCCATGTTTTGTACAGCAGCCCTAAATGGACAAACAACTCTACAACACACGTTTCCTATCCCTCTCCCCTGCGGTATAATGGTGAAACGGATCGCGGATGATCCTCTTTAACATTCTTTATTTTACTTTTATCAGTGCCCAAAACCCCTTTTATCCAGCAAAACAAACCATCATTGCCAAGCTGTGACATCTGCTAACCACCATGCCTTGAGATCTATATACAGTGATGCGATGTCCCTCCTTCTCTTTGGTTCTTTCGATGTGCCCTTTCTCTCTTGCTGCTTAATGACTTGACCCCACAAGTAACGCATTCGTACCTTCCCCAAAGATACGTGTCGAAATGCTGTGTGAAATAATACCTCAGCACAGGCTCGTAGCCAGATTCTAATGAGTCAAAAGCCTGTGTGCTTGTGGGTGACTTCAGACGGTTCTGGTGAGCTCGTGGGTCAAATCCGTTCTACAGACAAGTATCCCTCAGGGCCGTATCTCATCGTCAGCAAATGTTTGATAATGTGTTAAGCATTAGTTCCAGCTCGGTCTGAAATCTCCACCACACACCTCAGGGCAAACAGCCAGTTCCTCCTTATTCTCATATTAACTTTATACATCCTGCTTATTCCTCTCATCTCCACTTATTCTGCTTCTCTGTACTTTCATTTATCATGAGTCCAATAGTTTTAATAGACAGATGAACAGAGCGCTGGTGCTAATACTGAAAACAGCCAACTCTGCTTGGCATAATGATGCCTTGATTGGAGCTTGTGTTTGTCATATTTACCAGTGATGGATGGTTTATGCTTCTCATCAGCGCTTTTTCAGAAAGGTTTTTTGTGTGTGTCGTATATTGTAACATCCCTGTGTATTAGGGGCTCATCTGCGTGTTTGTGAGAGCTCAAGAGCTAAATGCGAAGGAAAAGAGGGATTGAAAGATAATAAAAATCTTTCCTGATGGTCATCTATCAGGACCTGACAGGATGGGCTGACCTCCAAATTACCTGCTACAAATAAAATTCAAATTGTGCTTGAAATAACGTCAAAATTCATTCAGCCACAGTTAAAATATGTAATCTGCGTGTTCCTAACTGACACGGTTTCGTGTATGCGTGACGGTCGTGGAGTTTACAGGGCCTGCGTCTCACTCTGTGGGGACGCAAACACATTAACTGCAACTGAGAGGTTACTTCATGTGCATTTCCTTGTCATTACATAAAGCTCCTGTCAAATGGCTCTCAATAAATCCTTGGTGTTTCAAGTCAGATCCGTGAGCGTGGCTTGTTTGTTTTGACTAAATCCTTGTTGTTTTGAGTCTTACGATACCCTTACCCTAACCCACACCCTAACCATGTAGACTACCTATGCTCCTTGAACGTGCCAAAAAATCATGCCCGCGTGATGTCATCTGACTCAAAACACCAAGGAATTAGTGAGAGCCCCTGTCAAACACTCACTGAAAAGATCTTTGCAACGACCCGTCAAAATAAAAGTCGGGTTAACAAATTATGACACACCCATATGAAAAAACTGTAGTATCCTATATTATTTACTTTAGTAAATTGTAGTAAATGTGCTAGTAAAATCACACAAAGAATGCTACAATAATTTTAGTTGACTATTTAAAGAAAACTAAAGAAAAAAAGAAAATGTACTGTAAGTTATTGACGTAGTTGTACATTATGCCTGTTTTGTGGATTCTTTTACTTTAAGGTTGAAAAACACTGTAGTATATTGAAATTTTACTATACTTTATGAGTTAATACAGTATACTTAAGTATTTTTCATGTGGGCAAATCCATTACTTTTGTATCGTAAACACTAAAAAACGGTAACATTGGAAAAAAACATACAAATGAATGAATCGATGTGGTTTTGCAAAAACTATTCAAATAAAAATGGAATTTGGGGAAAAAAATATCAGATTTCATAGCGCACTAATCTACCAATGGCTATCCCCTATACAGCATCAACCATTTTTACATGTAGAGTATGTCATCAATATTAACAAATGTGGAAAAAAGATTCTCAAAGTCAGTCATCCGGTAGATGGTGTGATAGTGGGACAAGATGGATGGAATGATGAAGGGAGAAGATGATATAGGAAAATCTGACATTGAATGTGCAGCTCAGCGGCTTTAGAAAGTGACAGATTTTTAAAGAGAAGTTTTAAAGAGACAAACATGCAGTCATATGCCAATATTTTAAATAGCTGTTATTTGGAAACAGGATTTAGAGAAATCACAAATCATCTTTTGGAATGAACTACTTTACTGTTACGGCACAACTGCACTGCAGCTTACTACATACTTTCAATAATATGTGAAGCAGTCTGCAATGATAAATGTTTTAGACGGTAGCGTACCACAAGTTTTCACATGACTTCATTACATGCATGTTTAATAAAGAAAGTGGAATTCAGTTAGCATCATGGGAAATAAATACAGTTATTTTTCATGTTTAATCCTGTTCTGTGTACAAATGTCTCAATTTAGGTCAGTCCAATCAAATAAAAAAGTTGTTTTTGGTTTATTCATCACACTGGAAATGGAAGGTCACGTTGAGTGCATCACACTACGGGATACATCTTTACTGTGAGAAACGTTCAATAAACATCACACACTCGAACTAAATCAAGAGTTTGGCACTTAACAACAATTTTTCTTGCTTTAACAATAGCCCTCAAGTGAGTGTGTGTATACACTTGGATTAAATTCCACGTAAGCTTTCAAGTCTTTTGTTTCCTGTAACAAGCACATTGGGCCATTAGCAACACCGCATAATCCAATTGACCACTTTTACACACTCTTTGGTTCTCTCGGTGGGTCTGAAGATAACATTAGGGCCGGTCTCAAGGGACTGGCTATGATTGTATTACTGTACCATCAGGGTAGAGGTTTATTAAATTAGTATTTCAAAACAGCTGTTTTCCCTTGTATGTGTGTGTGCTCATTTAGATCCAACAGGAAGTGGCATCTGCTGTCTGGTTGTGACTGATCACATGATAATAATAATAATCGAATAATAATAATACATTTTATTTATTGCGCACTTTATATTTACAGAAATCTCAAAGTGCTACAAAATAGAGGATTCAATCAATTAAAAGCTTGTATAAAAAGATAAGTCTTAAGACCACATTTGAATGCACTCAGATGGTCAGGGACAGCATTCCACAGTTTGGGAGCAGCTGAGCAAAAGGCCCGATCGCCCATAGTATAAAGCTTAGTCCTAGTGGGTTTGAGAAGATATGCTGAGGCAGAGCGGAGGCTACGTGTTGAGCTTTGTGGAGTGAGAAGTTCCTTGAGGTAGAGAGGGGCATCGCCATAGATACACTGGTGGGTAAGGAGAGAGACCTTATACTGAATCCTGTATGAGACTGGAAGCCAATGAAGGGATTTAAGGATGGGAGTAATATGGTTGTACTTGCGCACCCTCATTAGGATCCTTGCGGCACAGTTCTGAACATACTGCAGCTTCTGAAGGCATTTGCCTGAGATCCTGATGAGGAGTGCATTGCAATAATCTAGTCTGGAGGAAACAAAGGCGTGGATAAGCTTTTCTGCATCTGCAAATGTCAGTGTGGAACGAAGTGACTAATGTTGACTAATGTTCTCAAGGCCAAAGGGGTCACCCCTAAGCAACCAAAGGTCAAACAAGCCTCTGGCTTCTAGCCTTGACTCTAGCAAACCAATCTACTTCAAATGGAGATGCATCTAATCTGGTAGTAATTGGCAAGCATATGTGCCCTCTCACAGAGGCAGAGAGAGAGAATCTCACCCTGTGCCTACACTGCTCTCTCACTCCTTTTCTGTCATTCCTGGCGGACGATGGGCTGATGCATCACCTAATCACTCTTGTCCTCAGGCGACGTGTCTGTGTGTGTGTTTTTGGGACTTAGGAGAAAGTAATTGCTGAGGAAATTGTCACATGATCAAGAAAAAGAAAGAGAAGGTTGGTTAAAAAACACCCCAGGGTCTGATTTCTCGAATTACTCTTGTGCGTTGGGGAACCAAAGATTCTGGTGACTGAGAAAAGGAAAAGCAGGATATAGAAAAAGAAACACTTATGTGTGCCGAAAAAAATCTATTTAATGTCAATAGTTTAGTTTGTGTGGCTGGTGTAAATGCGGTTAAATTTTTCTAAATTGTCGAATAGTAAATTATTCGCACTATGAGAAAACATGGGACACTTTTAAATTTGTGTTTGAACACATTAAGTCAAAATGTGACTCAGTCTGTGAAAACCAGGCTACCATCCCACAATCTTTTTATGAGATAACAACCATCAAAGTTTGATTTCAACCATTCATTTCACTACTTTTTGGCATGGCCATACTCTGTCATTATTAAAGACAACAAGGTTATAGACCCCTTTTGCGCTGACGTCACGTTTCCGTCAAAGGCATTAGCTGGAGGCAAAACAAAACAAAACAAAGGGAAAACTGGAGGTGGCCAATACAAACCAGCACATGTTCGGCTACATAAGGAGTTTAAAATATCCTCTTGTTGTGTTGTTTAGTGCCACAATCGACAGAATACACGCTTGGTTTCTCTGTCTGGTAGGTGTAGATGTCAGGCCACTTAACTGGAGATAATCCTGTCAGTTAGTCCTTGGATCCATTGAGTGAGCGCGTACAGGTCGGCCAGGTTCATTAAAATTAAAAATTTTCAAAAACAATAGCAAACATCCTAGACAGTGAGTTACATTACATGTTAAAATTGAATGGTATTTGTTTCTAATCATTGTCAAAAAGCAAGCAAACAAAACGTGCTACCTAGCTTCAGGGGGATCCTTCTGCCT